>NC_080682.1:42954093-42964093 GCF_030445035.2 Dasypus novemcinctus
TACTAGGTCTTTCCTCTGTGTTTAACATGCAAGCTAAGTGCAACTGTGAAACAATCCTACTATGTAGGAGGCCTTTTTGTTTCATTTGGGGGAGCCTCCCTCAATTCCATTAACTACTTGGACCCTAGAGACATGTGAGCTTGGGACCTGAATCTCAGAGCTCCCCAATAAAGAATTTTTGTGCAGAGGAAGTAACAAATGTGGCAATCCTGTAGCAGCCCCTCAAGGGCAGAGAGCCCCTAAGCTGACATCCACAGAGAACACCAGAACACAGTCAAGGGCCACTGCCAAGAGGCACATCACCACCACCCCACGAAGAGTGATGACTGATCTAAGGACATTCTTATTATTATCCTTAGGGCCACAGAGTGAGCTGAGCAGCTCTGAGGCAGCTGAGCCAAGGGAATGAGCCAGGCTGCCCCTCGGTGCTCACAGCTTTGGCCAAGGCATGAATGAGCCACACACCCAGTTTGTCCTCTGCCTTATGGATACACCTGGAAGAATGGCCGCCAAAATGCCCCAGGACAGGGATGAGAATGACATATTGTCCCAGAACTGGGAGGGACATTAGGTGGGAGGGAACCTCCTTGCTGAAACACTCAGCTTGCTCCAGGCAATGAACAGACCAGGGGTCTTACATGTGTGACCATATTTAATTCTCCCAAGCACAGGGTGCAGGTCACATCCTCCCCAGATGCAGATGAAGAAACCAAGGTTGAGAAGTTAATAAATTGTCCAAGGTCACTGAGTATAAGTTGGAGAAAGGCAAGAAGCTGCTGCCTTTGGGGAAAAGGAGTAGGGGGTAGTCAATGAGGCAGGTGGAAATGAAAGCGAACTCTGGCAGTCATTCACATTGTGCCTGGGAGACCCCCACTCCACACCAGATGGGTTCCAAGCCGTCCTGGTATGAGGTTCAGCAGATCACTGTCCTGTGCAACGGAACGAATGGCCTCCTGAGGAGGGCTTGGTCAGTGCAGGAACATACTCGATCTTTCTTCCTTCCAAGGTAAGACCATGGGGCACCACCCCTCTCCCGGGCCACAGCCCTCCTCTGTGGTGACTCTCGGGTTGTCACTTCAGGGCCCCATCCCCAGCCACATACTGACCACCCTGAGTCCTGGCAGTCACCTAAGAACCTGTTTTATTTGGCCTTTCACTGTTCTTAGAAGCCTGTACAACAGCTCTAGTTTGTGAGTAGAAACTGGGCACCTCCAAGGCAATTTCAAACCCTAACCTCAGAATCTCAAATAGATTAGACAAAGAGAAAATGGTACCAACAACATTTGCTCTCTCACGGAATCCCATCAATTGAAGCTTCCCAGGGCGAAATCCATTAGAAATAGTCAGCAATGAAACATCTTCCAAAAGAATCTCAAAGCTAAAGGTATCCCTGTCTCAAATTCTCAGCAACTCGCCCTGTTTGGTGGGGGAAGGAGAGGAACTTTCAGTTCCACATAATTAGCAAGAACATGGAAATAAATTCTAACCCAGACTGAATCAGGACTAGTACGTCTTGCCTGGTTGCCCTCCCTTTAGGACTCTGCCCTGGGAACTCAACTGTCTTCTGTCCCTTCCTGCTATGATATCTCAAGGGAGTTCCAAAGCTCATCCAAATCTGGCCATTGTCATGAAACCCTGCTGCAAACCTTGAAAAGAGCCCTAAGAAATGTCTGTCCTCTAAGTCATCCCATTGTAACCCATGCATTTAGATCAGTGTGTACTTTGAGTGTGGTGAACCTGAGTCAGGGATGTCAAGGCCCAAAAGGACCTTAGCAATCGCCAGTTAAGGAAGTACTCTTAGAGGTTAAGACCATTACCTAAGGTCGCCCAGCTCTAAGAGGCAGATCTGGCATGAGAATTCAGTTCTCCCCCGTCTATATAGAGGGTTCTCTCTATAACACACTGTTTATTCTTCCTCTCCTGGAAGGTGGGCCTTTCCATGGCACAAGCCCTAGGCTGTCCCCATCCCCCACCACCACAAAGAACCCACAGAAGAGCCGCCATGGCGAGTGGATTCTCGAGGGGAAACCATCCTGACTGGGCAAAGGATGGCTTGGGTCTATTTTATTCTGTCCCTCTGTCTTAGTTTCCTAGGGCTGCCACAAATTACCACAAACTTGGTGCCTCACAGCAATAGAAATATATTCTCTCACAGTTCTGGGAATCAGAAGTCCGGAATCAAGGCGCCTGTTGGCAGCGTCGTGCTCTCTCTGAAGGCTCTTTGGAGTAGCCTTCCTCATACCTTCCGGCTTCTGGAGGCTCTTGACTTGCAGGTGTATAACTTCAATCTCTGCCTCACATGGCCTTCTCCTCTTCTCCCTGTGTTCTGTCCCCTGTGTATCTCTTATAAGGACATAGTGAAAGATTAAGGACCATGCCAGATAACCCAGGATGATCTCATCTTGAGGCCCATAAATTAATTACATCTGCAAAGACCCTTTGCAGACCACATGTAATTCACTACACCCTTCCTTCATCTTCTTGCAAACTGGACACTAACTAAGAATTCCAACTCTAAGGTACAGTATTGTCTTAGGCTGAAGAGGAATTAGATCCAGGCTTTCCTGTTCCCTTCGCACTCCCTGTTCCAGCCAACTGCCACCCTTTCCCATGCTCACTATTGACCATAAGCAGGGAGCAGATGTGGCTCAAATGGTTGAATGCCTGCTTCTCACATGGAAGGTACCAGTTCAATCCCCTGTGCCCCCTAAGTACAAACAGACAAACAACAAGCAAACAAATGAAAAACCAACTCAGGAGAGCCAATGTGGCTCAGTGGTTCAAGCACCAGCTTCCCACATAGGAGGTCCCAGGTTCAATTCCCGGCCCTGGTACCTCAAAAAAAAATTTTTTTTTAGACCATAAGTAGCTTCCTCAAGGATCAGTTCTCCATTCTTCAACATGAAGGGTCTAACTCAATAAACCTCTGTCAATTGTTCCCGAGCAAGCACTGAGGGTCATATAGTGATTACTGAGATTTGAACCCTTCCACAAGGACCTTATCCATCCAGGAAGACAGATGTCTGAGCAACTGGAAGACAAGGATGGTGGTGGAGAGAGAGGGAAAGCACTGTGGAAGTTGAAAAACAGATGCCAATTTATTCCAAATTGAGAGAGTGGGGAGGGCAGCCGACTTTGGGAGAATGCGCCTTTTGTGCAGAGTCTAGAAGGATGAGTGTGGAGCATAGTTTCCAGACACTGCAGAAAAATATTCCAGGAAGCGGGAACTGCACGCGTGAAGCCAGGGAGGCAAGAAACTGTGGGCATGTCTCAGGCACACCTGACAGTCTGAGGCAGCTGCAGCCTAGGGAGTCTGGAGGGATTCAGGGAGGGATAACATTGGAAAGAGAAGGTGAAGTCACACTGAAGCAGACGTATTTTAACTGTATCCTATATAAACAGCACATGGAAAGCCTTGACTGCCAGGCTGGTAAATTCGGACTTTTACCGTAGGCAGTGGGGAGCCCCTGAAGGCACAAGGGTGGGAGGGGGAACAGAGTCTTTCCAGTGGGCAAAGAACTTGGCCTTCATCATCGAAGCCTCCTTGATGCCAATTTTTGGCATCTTCTCTGCCTGCCTCGCATGTCGTGTCCGTCTCTGTGGCAATCGGGTCTCCAACCATCTGGAGGATGACTAACACTCATCTAATCTGGCCCTGTGGTGTATGTGTATGTCCCCTGGTGGCCTCTGGTACTCACCAGCCCCGCCTCCTGCCCAGAGGCCAGAGGCATGATTTTGTAGTTGAAATGGCTGCAAATATTTGAAAATTAGGATGCATTGCAGTTTAAAAAAAACAAAAAACAAAGAAAACCTGGTTTCTGGGCTCACAATTCTATACACAACAAAGAGGCTAACTAGCAGCTGCCCCCTCGAGGCAAAACATGCTATCTCCAGGTTCCCATCCCATCACCTCTTTTATTTTTTATTTTTATTTCTCTCTCCTCTTCCTCCCCCCTCCCCCCATTATCTGCTCTCTGTCCATTTGCTGTGCATTCTTCTTTGTCCACTTGCATTCTTGTCAGCAGCACAGGGAATCTGTGTCTCTTTTTTGTTGTTGTTGTTGTGTCATCTTGCTGCGTCAGATCTCTGAGAGTGTGTCCCCACTCCTGGGCAGGCTGCGCTTTTTTTGCCCTGGGCGGCTCTCCTTACGGGGCACACTCCTTGTGCGTGGGGCTCCCCTACGCGGGGGACACCCCAGAGTGGCATGGCACTCCTTGTATGCATCAGCACTGCACATGGGCCAGCTCACCACACCGGCCAGGAGGCCCTGGGTTTGAACCTTGGACCTCCCATTCGACAGGCAGACACTCTATCAGTTGAGTCAAACCTGCTTCCCCAGCTATCACCTCTTTCAAAGCTCCAAGAGGGAGACTAAATCTCTATTGCCCATTTATTGTCTTTCACCAGGTCACCTACCACACGCTCCAGAGGTCTCTGAATTTGCAACATCTGGCCACATTTAGCCTGGACACAAAGGCCCACTAGATTCCCAATACTTCTAGTGCCAGATGTCAACCCCTTACCCAGAACCCAGAGCCTACCCACAAGATTCAGGCATCAACAGCCCATCACGCACATGCATGAAACTTGGCCATCCACACATACTCTACAACCAATAGTTACACACTTGCCAGCTAGTAAATAAGGCAGCTGACCCAGTGAACTGGGTAGAAGCAAGGAGACACACCTCCATTAGCATCAGCTGTCCGTGATAGATTCAAGGAAAGTTAATCCACTGCTTTGATCTTAAAGACCAATGTCTTGACCAATCATCAAGCCTCCCCAGCACAAAAAAAAGTGCACATCTAATAAAACTACAATTGAAGAAATGGTAGGAAACATTAAACCCTACTTTAATAACTGAAGAAACTACAATTGAAGAAATGGTAGGAAACATTAAACTCTACTTCAATAACTGAAGAAATTCTAAAACCCAGGGTACACTCTGGTTCAGAAAGCCACAGATTTAGCCTGTGAATAAATTTTCCACTTGGCAAGAGAGCTTCTCCTCTCTGATAATACAAACGAATGAATGGCCACCCGTGTCATGGAAATTCCTTGTGATAATTAAAACGGAAAAGAAAGAAAAGAAATGAGGGAGGAAGAAGTGAGGGTATCAGCTACCTCCGGCACCCTCTGGTTTAAGTTCTAGCAAAGGCAAGAGCTGTTTTGTTAAAGTCGGGGCAACTTCCCATAAGACCTACGAAGCTAAAACAAAATTGGATTTGTACACTTTTAAGACCGTTGTTTTTTCTCCCTCTTTACTCGTCTATAATTTCTCCTCCACCCACCTTATTCAAAAGAGGAACTTGACACCTTATAACTTGCAATCTTTTGTACCTCCCCAATAGGTAAGTCAGCTCACACAATTTGGACAAAAATGTAACGGCATTCACCAGTTCTGCCCCACACCATGCTCAGGCCCACCCTAAGCCATGCGACCTTGGGTTCCTCAAATGCTCCTCCCCAGCACCCACGACACCCATCAGGCCTATCCCACCAGCTCCTACTGCATCTTCCCCAGGAAGGGTCCTCTGCTCATATGGAGCACTCAGCCATTTCCATATGTCTTGTTTATTTCCATGCTCCTACCCCCACCCTGCCTCAAAAAGCTAAAGAACACTTCTCCCCCTCCCACCCCCAAAACCAGAATCTGCAAATGGGATGAATCCAAGCTGCTCTAGCTGTAGTAGGGATGAAGGTCTAGAAGTCTCTGTCATATGGTCTTGGGACTGTCCCCAACTTCTACCCCTTACCATGAAGTCTAAAAAAGGCACTGTGCAAGTCAAACTTCTTCATTTTACAGGTGTGAAATCAGAGGCCCAGAGAGGGAAAGTGCCTGGCCCAAGGACAAACAGTTTGTAGAAATAGGCCAGAAGCCGGGTTTCTAGACTCACCAGACCAGGGATCTTTATACTTCTTGTACTTTATCTTGATTATCTTATATAAACAACATGTAAATAAAACTTAACATGTGTCCAGCACTCCTTTAAGGCCTCTGCACAAAGATTAGTATGTAAATCTCCACAACAAACTTATGAGTAGATTGATTCTATTATTCTCCCCATTTATAGAGTAGAAAACTGAGGCACAGAGAAGATAGACAACTTGACCAAGGTCACACAGCTGATAAGTGACAGCAGGTATTTGAACCCAGGTAGCTAACTCCAGCAGTTTGTCTGAAGGAATCACTTGCTACCTTTAGGCAGAAAAAGGAATACTATGTTATTAACCATTTGAAAGTAAAACATACCCATAGTTTCTCTTTCTTTTAAAATAAGTTCCCCCGCTCAAGGCTCCCTCATCTGCCTGTTCATTGTTTCTCTCATTGTCTGCTCATTGAGTCCACTCACGTTAGGAGGTCCTGGGAACCGAACCCAGGACCTCCCCTGTGGGAGGCAGGTGCCCAACCTCTTGAGCCACATCCACTCCCTGCTCATCATGTCTGTTCATTGCACCTACTCATTGTGTCCACTCATCTCCTTTACAAGGTACTGGGAATAGAACCTGGGACCTCCCACGTGGGAGGCGGGCACCGAAACACTTGAGTCACATCTGCTCCCTATAGTTTCTCTTAAAACGCAAGGCAAATTAAGCTATCCAGCGCTACACCAACTCCCTTCCTAAGAGAGGAGTAAAGGGAAAGACTTCCTGGATTTGGCTTTTTACCTTGTCCAACTCTTGCTACCCTGGGATTGAAGGGCAAGGAGCCAGCCTAATGACTGAGTAGGGTGGCTAGGGCCTGGACATCTCTCTCCTATTACTGGTGACTGGTATGAACGTCCCAGTTGGATTCTTGCCCCTAAATGCTTTCACTGCTGACTCTTCGCTCCCGACCTTCAAAAGAGCTAATGAGAAACCCCACATCCTGGGGCAAGACAGATTCTACCAGACCAGGCCAGGAAAGAGGGCAAGAGTGAAAAAATGGTATTCCTAGACATGCCTCCCCTGTACCTTTTCCTAGATGCTGCACATCCTCCCTGCAGTGGGGAATGTGTGGTGACAGAGTGGGCTGAAAACAATGCACTCTGGAATGTGTTTATTTTCTCAGTAAAGCCTTCTTTTAATATTAAGGGGAAAAAAAAACAAAATTCCATAAAAACGAAGAGAGGAAAAACTACGCTGGAGATTGCAGTGAAAGGCTGAAGGTACTAGACCCTCACTACAGAGTCTTTGCCAGGTTCTTCTTCCAGGTGTTGCATGTTTGGGTGTGGAGAGTAGAGTGTACATTTAGCATCTGCACAGTGCCCTAAATTTTGTGACCTTTTCTCAGTGCACCTGTCCTTTGAGCATATCCATTCTAGCTTCAATCCCACCCTTGAACCCCAAACGCTGGGGCTTCCACGACAATGATTCTAAGTCACCCACATTAAAACCACCCTTCTGTCAATGGTTCTGGGCTGTCGCCAGCCTACCCTCCTACCACAGAAGGAAAAAGGGCCCTGGTTTTTCTTTTTTAAAAATATCACCAGTGGCCAGCCTTTGGGCACTCTTTCTCTCTATATCTGGGGATTTTTTGTTGGGGGGGGGTAATATTTATGTAACAAAATTTGCCATTCTAGCCATTTCACCACTGGGGATCTTTCCTCCTTCAACTCTGATACATGCCCCTCAAAATAAAGTCAGATAATCCACAGGTGAACTGTCCAAATCCTTTGTTTCTTTACGGTCCTCCCTCTCTGGTTCTTAGCTAATTTGAACATCCACACAGAGAAGAGCAGGAAGAAGCACAGGGGACATCCAGAGCTGAGAGCCAGTTCAGTCCAGGGTACTTCCAGAAGCACGAACTAGAGGGCACCTGTAGAGCAACACGTGGCTTGATTTTCAGCAGGTTTAGAAACCTGTGCCCCTTGACTGCAATCGGAGCTCCCAGCTGTGACAAGAAGACCTCCAAGTGTGAGCCTGATGCAGGGACAGACAAGGGTTTTTCACAACCCAGAGGAACTCTACATGATCCTCAGAAGGAAAGGGGCCACCCAACAAGGAGGTGGACGAGAGGAGACACATTCCCATGACAGCAAAGGATCAAAGAGCACCCAACCCCCATGCCAACCCCCTCCTCCGTCACCTCTCAGAACAGAGGTATTCCATGCCACAAGCTGAGCTAACAGACTCAACCCCATCACCCAACATCTGGCTGCCATTCAATGTTCCCCAAGTCGGACTCAGGGTGGAGGCCTCTCCACAAGCAGTATTTATTGCCTCTGAACACTACTGGACCAAAACTTCCTGAACTTCACCAAAACCAGCTCCATAAAACAAAGAAAAAAGAATACCATTATAAATGAAAATCTAACCACGATTTCAGGACCTGCCCACAATTCATATTTTCTAACTTGTGCATAAACACTGGAATGGTACAGAAACAGGGGTGATCTCAGAAATAAAATGCCATTTTAATAGCCACTTGACAAAATCCAACTAATTATTTCACTTCATTCTACTTCTTATCTCACATGCACAGTTCCTTTTCCTTTAACAAAAATATTCCACTTCTAAACAATAAGTGATGGAAAGCAAATATAACAGGGTACCAAAAGAAATTCTTTCCTGCAAAATTTACGGTTCCTCTTTGGTCTCCAGTTGCACACATAAACACCACCCAAGCCTATTGCTACCTACGTAGCACAGGCAACTAATTCTAAAGAGTTGCTTTAATCTCACAACTGGGCATAGTGTGATAGGGTAGGCTGAGGTGCTGATTTTTAAAAGCAAATAAACCTTCCTCAAATCACTTACTAAGATAAATAATTAGGAGGAAATGCTGACAGCACTCAGCACAATAGGAAAAGAAAAACTAAATGTTCCTAAGTCTCAAAGGGTCATGCCTTGGGGCAGACCACAGTGTGGGTACCCTGGCAGAATGGCCATCGCAACATTCTTTTCGCCCCTTGACCTGGGTCACTGTATTTTACTTTCTCGACTTGGACAAATGAGGGTTTGCCAAAGAGTCAACATAGGGTCTCAGTTCCCTTTTGGAAGGCTCCTTGGTCCACTCTAACACAATCCACTCCTCTCAGAGAAAACCCAAGGTCAGGTTCAGAGAAAGGAGGTGCATTTGGGGGAGGGCTGGGGGAAAGAAGCAGAATCTAGAGGTGACACAAATAAGTCTCAAGCCGTGACAGGGTCCCTGTGCATCTGCCCAGCAAAGTCAGGGAGAAGAGGGGTGAATGAGGAAGGGCAGTTCCTTTCCATTAAGAATCCTTCTCATAAACCGTCACCTCTACAGTCAACTGGTTTTTAACAAACCCACCAAGTCCATGTTAACAGGACCAAACAGTCTATTCAACAAATGATGCTGGGAGACTGGATATTTATAACCTAAAGAATGAAAGAGGACCCCCATCTCACTCCCTATACAAGAATCAACTCAAAATGCATCAAAGACCTAAATATAAAAGCCAGGACCATAAAACTACTACAAGAAAATGTAGGGAAACATCTTCAAGACCTCGTAGTAGGTAGTGGTTTCTTGGACCTTACATTCAAAGCATGTGAAACAAAAGAAAAATAGATAAATGGGACCTCCTCAAAATTTGCCCGTCACAGGACTTTGTCAAAAGGGTGAAAAGGCAACCCACTCAATGGAAGACTATATATGGAAATCACATGTCTGATAAGGGTTTAATATCCAGGATATATAAAGAGATGTTACAACTCAACAATAAAAAGACAAACGAACTAATTAAAAAATTAGGGAAGTAGCTGTGGCTCAATCACATGAACTCCCGTCTACCATATGGGAGGCCCTCGGTTCACGTCCCAGGGCCTCCTTGTGAAGGCAGGCTCGCCCACACGCTGCAGAGCGCCGCCTGGCCCGAAGGCACCACGGAGAGCCCACTCAGCTGGGTGACGCAACAAAAAGAAGAGAGGGAGACAAGCGAAAACACAGAAGAGCCCGCAGCGAATGGACACAGACAGCAGACAGCAAGCAAGCCGCAAGGGGGAGGGGAAATAAAATAAATAAAAACAGACACAGAAGAATGTACAGCAAATGGAC
>NC_080682.1:43869093-43995580 GCF_030445035.2 Dasypus novemcinctus
TCCCCCCACAGCAACACTCTCTCCCATCATCATGACACATCCATTGCACCTGGTAAGTTCATCTCTGAGCATCACTGCACCCCATAGTCAATGGTCCACATCATAGCCCAGACTCTCTCATGTTCCATCCAGTGGGCCCTGGGGGGATCTATAATGTCCCGTAATTGTCCGTGAAGCACTATCCAGGACAACTCCACGTCCCGAAAACACCTCCACATCTCATCTCTTCCTCCCGTTCCCCACACCCAGCAGCCACCATGGCTACCGTTCCCACATTATTTTATTTTTTATTTACTTCTCTGCCCTTCCCCCCCAGCTGTCTGCTCTCTGTGTCTACCCGCTGTGTGCTCCTCTGTGACCATTTCCATCCTTATCAGTGGCACTGGGAATCTGTGCCTCCCCCTGTTGTGTCATCTTGCTGCGTCAGCTCTCTGTGTCAGCTCTCTGCTTGTGCAGTACCATTCCTGGGCAGGCTGCACCCTCTTTCGTGCTGGGCGGTTCTCCTTACAGGGTGCACCCCTTGCGTGTGGGGCTCCACCATACGGGGGACACCCCCGCGTGGCAGGGCACTCCCCGTGTGCATCAGCACTGCTCATGGGCCAGCTCCACATGGGTCAAGGAGGCCCGGGGTTTGAACTGTGGACCTCCCATGTGGTAGACAGAAGCCCTATCCATTGGTCCAAGTCCGCCTCCCCTTCATGTTATTCTAACTCACGTACTGCAAATACTTGTTTTCCAAGGATAGAAGATTATAAAAATCACTTTCTACTTCTCTACTGCCAGAAACAGGCTCTTGAAAATACCCAAAACAGAATATATCCTGCTCACCATTTTTGGAACACGACTCTCCCAAATGTAAAGTGAGGAAGGTGGTCAGATAGAGATCAGTGAGAATGCAGGCAAACAACTTTCACCACTTTAATTGTGGACGAGAGCAGTTCTAGTTCTCCTAAAGTAGTAGCCAGATAATATTAAGGTCAGATGATTTCCAGGGAGAGATATCTACCACTTGGAGACACTCCTTGGTTGCTGCTGATGAGCAAATGGAATCTGTCTCTTTTTCCCCCATAGACTAGGGTTCACATCCTGGCTCTGCCATTTACTAGGTTTGTCACCTTGGACAATTTGCTCAATCTCTCTCAGTCTCAGTTTCTTGTCTATAAAATGAGAATAACACCTACTTTCAGTCAAGATTAAAAGAGATGACGTCTATAAAGCACATAGCAGAATGCCTAGAACATAGTCACACTAAACAACAGCAGTTGCTTTGGTTTTGTTTTTAAATCCCAGGGGCAAAGAGAGGAGAGAAGTAGGAGAGAAGAGGAGGAAGGTGTTTCTTACTGAGTTTGAATGCTCAAACACCTAGGAGTGTTCTGCCTTGAAAATTCTGTCAGGTTGCCTTAGCTAACCCCATTTCTGAATACCCTTTGCAGCATTCATTCATTCATTCAAGCACTATTACCATATGCACCTCAGTTCCAGGCACAGCAGTTATAGGCATGGATGAGCAAGTCTCCCGAGCTCCCAGGTGTACATTCGGGCACTTTAGGCCCTTAGAGCTCCCCACAAAATCTTCTCAAAGGCCCTTTCAGGCATCACTTTGTGCTTCAGGAATAACATAAGAGCAAATAGTCACTGAGTTCTGTGCTTAGCACTTGAGCTGAATTATCTTCTTTAACCTTCAGAGCAACCTTAGGAAGAAAGTTGCATTATTCCTAGTCCCATTTTATAGGTAAGAACCTGGAAGCTTAGAGAGATGAAATAGTTTGGAGAGGAGGGTCCAGGAAGGGTATGTGGCTTCCCAGAGGAAGATCACAGGCTGGGAGGCAAAGAAGGGGGCTGAGAGCTGGAGAGGCTTCATAATGATAATACTAACAGCTAACATTTATTGAACACTGACTATTTTACCTGCACAAAAACTCAGGTCGTTCTCACGTAAGAGGTGGAAATTGGAACTCAAACCCAGACAGTCTAGCTGCAAAACTTACCCAAGGAACATTTTCAGCACCTTGATTTCATCTTATCAATTATAATGTATGAAGGCTTAGGGTGCTTGTTCTTCCCCACTTGCCCAACCCCCCTCCAACAGACAGCAGGAACTAAATAGCTCCAGGTGAAGAACTGGATCAAGGAGACAATTCAAGTGAATTGGGATTTTTCAGGTAAGAAATTGAGTCTGAAGGGCTCTAATTACCATCAACAGGAAAGACTGCAGCCCAGCGCCAGCAGCTTGCCATGGGCCGGAGGACCTGGCTGGGAAGGCGTACACCTGTGCTGGTGGTGACTCCGCCATTTCTCAGGCCTGCTCTGCAGGTGCAGGGAAGGGAAGCAGTGTGCGCCAACAGATGCCGACTCTAAAGGCATCCCCCCACAATAAGGAAAGCTTCAGCCAGCACATCCCAAAAGTTCAAAGGCAAAGGCATAAAAAAAGCCTTTGCTATAAGATCAAAATCAGAACACTCCACAAATTGGTGCATCTCTTTTTGTGGGTGGTCAGAGCTGTTGAACTTGCTTTTTCGCAACCTTGGAACAGCCCCACCAACTGTGTGCCTGGCTCCAGACCAGAGGTTTTCACACCCTTGAGCTGTTTCTGACTGGGCCCTTATAGCTCTATCTTTACCTTTATTTTTTAATTGTTTTATTTATTTGGACCAACAGCATGGACTTTGGAACGAACTAGACTGACTTCGTTCAAATGCTAGCTTTGTCACTGACTTTAAACTACTTGACCTTTAAGCTCACCATGTCTCAGTTTCCCCATCTGTAAAATGGGGATAACGATAGTACCAGTGTTACAGGGTTGTTGTGAGTTAAAGTGCTTAGAACAGAGTCTGGTCCATAGTAAGTGCTCAGCTAGCATTTGGGATTACTAATTTAGAAATGAAGAAACTGGGGTTTAGAGGGGCTAATTACTCTTTCAGTGACACAAAGCTAGTCAGAGGAAGGAGGGCTGAGATTCAGACCTAAGCCTGTCTGATTCCAAAGGTTCTGTGAGTTTTACTCTAGCAGGTAGAAGCCAGCTGGTTTGTGGACGGCTGGAATTCGGATGATAGGCTTTTCAGGGCCAGGTGACAGACTTTCTATGTAAGTTAAACCTACAAATATCCTTCAGTTGGGCCAAATTACACAGGGCAAGGCAGTGGGCAGGGCAGGTGTATTAGTGCAGAGCGCGGCCTGCACAATCAGATGACTGGCTTCAGAACCTGGCTCAACCACTCACCACCAGTGTGACTCTGGACAAGTTAAACAATTCTCTGAGTCTTGGTTTCCTTATCTAAAAAGTGGGAATAACTATAGTACCTGCCTAATTGGATTGTTGTAAAAATCAAATGAGACAATTTACATATAGGCATTTTCCAGAAAAATTGGCAAAATGTTAAATGGTAGTATTATTTTATAATATAATTAACTGATTAAAACCTGAAGTCCTCAACTTAAGGAATTTTTGGATTTAACTAAAGTAGTTAGCACAATGCTGGACACATGGTAGACACACAGAAGTATTTGTTGAAGAGATGAATGAATAAAAACATGCATTGCATACATACTAACCCAGGTCACAATTTGAAGGGCCAAAGTTCTGGTCACTGTGTGAACACAGAGGTGCTTCTGCAAACTTGGAAAGGTGTGAGGAGATGCGAAGAACTGTAAAGTGCTGGAAATGGAAAATGTGCTCTTTGCTAAGTACTACAACTCTCAGCAAACACATATTTCATGGGCTTGCTGACTCCTAGCACCTTCTCACCAAATGCTCAATTCAATCCTCTTGAGTATTTCTTTTCATAGGGACTGTATTACCTATTTTACTATGAAAACCAGAAGAAGCCTAGGATTAACTGTATGGTAATTGACTTTACAGCTATATTACATTTCTAGCATGAATGTCTACAGTTTTCAAGATAAGGAGACCCCTGACTCAAAGTATTCTTTTTGTTGGTTACTGCTGGGGATTGAATCATGTTCCCTACAAAGGTATGTTCCGGTCCCACGCCCTGTTCCTGTGGGTGTGAACCCCTCTATAAATAGGACCTTTGAAGATGTTGTGGTTAAGGTGTGCCCAGACTGAATGAGGGTGGGCTTTAATCCACTATGGCTGATGTCCTTATAAGCTCAAGAAATTGGATATGGGAAGAAAAGCCATGGGGAGCAGCCAGAAGCTAGGAATCAACAGAACCTGGACGAGAAGGGAGAAGACACCACCATGTGCATCACCATGTGATGGAAAAGCCCAGAAGCCCCAAAGATTGCTCTCAGACAGAAGATACTCACCCTGGGAGAAAGCAAGCCTTCTAGCCTCTGAAACTGTGAGCCAAGAGATTCCTGTTGTTAAGGCAACCCATTGTATGGTATTTGTTTTGGCAGCTAGGAAATGAATATGGTTACTGCTACCAAATCCTACAGAGTGATAGATGAAATTATATTGGCTAAGAGAATTAATCAAGTCAGAAATTACTGATGCCCAAAATATTCAAGGACTAACCAATTCTCATTTGCCTGAAAAGAGGAAAAGAAGGGTGAAGATCGTTTCTTGTCTTTTCCGTATCTAGCCTGCTTGCTGTGGAAATTCCTGCCTCTGAAGCCACGTGGGGGCAGCTTAGTCATCTCTACCTCCTCCTTGAGACCGCCAAGTGTGTCCACTAATGCTTGTTCAGAACTGTGGTGGTGTGTGGTTGTAGACTCAGATGCCTTTGCTCTTCCTGGGAATTAGTGCACTGGGCAGGGTCAGAGTGGTGTCACTAAGAGAGACCAGTGGAAGGGCGCCAGACTGAAGGAATTGGAGCCATATCTCTGTCCCTTATTCGGAGAAAGATTTCCCCAAAGCCTGACTCAAGATTTTTTTAGCTCCGAAAGTCTGGGGTATGAAATGGGGTTTAGTCTGAAATCATGTGTGTAAGTGGTGTGTGGGTGGCTGGGTGAGCTGGCTCTGGTACAAGAGCAGGAGATAATGAAATGCTACCAAGCCATGGGGAATCCCAGAGGACTGAACAACGTCTAGTTGATTGGCTGCATGATCTCAGTAGGAACTACCACAGAGGTCAGAGAACACCACAGCTCATGACAGGGCACTCTGGCTTTTGGCTTCAATTGTCTTTATGTTCTTTTATGAGGGGATTGTGAGGGCTCGTTCTCAATGACACTAACCCTCAGCTAACCTGCTGTGCCAAGGGATGCTCGGAAGGATATGGATAGTTCAGGGCATGACCACGCCACTCCTTCCATCCCCCAGCGCACTGAGGCTTTGTCACCAGGCCACAGCTGAGTAAATACTTCCTTCCCTGTGCTACTACTCTGAATCAGGGCAGTGGGAGAGTGGAAGTACATGGGGAGGAAGGGGGAGAAGGAGGCAAGATATCTGACAGCTTCACTCCACACGATGCACTTGGTACCACAAGTCACAGGAAGATTGCAAACATCCTAGGTTCATGTGCCTGTCAAACTAAGCCCTAAAACCAGAGCAGGTGCGTTCTTTAATTTTATCTTCTTTAACAGCCCTATCGTTTTATATTATAAATGGGAGAAAATGAAAATTAGGTTACTGAAAGGAAATTAGTCTACAAAAAGAATAAGAAGCAATGGCTTCTAACGACACCTGTGGGGTAAAGCACTTGGGCTATTATTAACACTATTCTCTGCCAACTCTTCACTCTCAAGAACATGTTTGGTATGTTCAAATTGGGATGGAAAGCCAAACCTGTTAGTTAGTTTTTTTTTTTTTTAAAAGATTTATTTTTATTTATTTAATTCCCCTCCCCTCCCCCGGTTGTCTGTTTTCTGTGTCTTTTTGCTGCGTCTTGTTTCTTTGTCCGCTTCTGTTGTCGTCAGCGGCACAGGTAGTGTGGGCGGCACCATTCCTCGGCAGGCTGCTCCCTCCTTTGCGCTGGGCGGCTCTCCTTATGGGTGCACTCCTTGCGCGTGGGGCTCCCTACGCGGGGGACACCCCTGCAGGGCGCTGGCACTCCTTGCGCGCATCAGCACTGCGCATGGGCCAGCTCCACACGGGTCAAGGAGGCCCGGGGCTTGAACCGCGGACCTCCCATGTGGTAGACGGACGCCCTAACCACTGGGCCAAAGTCCGTTTCCCTGTTAGTTTGTTTTAATAAAACTTTGTTTCAATATGGCTAGGCCAACTTTTCAACACCAAGGGAAAGATGCATTTAGCCAATTTCTACTTGACCAGTATCTCTATTCTAGGCAAAGTATTAAATTAGACATTTTGTGGCAATGTGGAGAATGAACAAAAGCAAACTCCCAACAACTCCCCAGGAACTTTTTATATCACACAAATATACATTTTTCAAATGTGAGCATTTCAAATGTGAAGATTTCTTCCCCAGGGAGTGTGTATGGCACACTCTGGTGATTGAGTCAACTTTTCAGGCTAACCATGGACATCCCTAGCCACCACTCTGGGACTGAATGCAAGGCCTGGTTCAATATGATAAGAACTCTGACCACATCAGACCCTCAGGATGCTGCCTGTTCTTCTGACCATCATCAGACTTTGTTCTGGGGAGGACAAAGAAAGCTTTGATGTCATGAAACACAGCAGGCTGCATAGGCCCACAGTGGGCAGGCCTATGGAACTGTGGAAGCAGGCACCAGTGATAGGAGAAAAGAAAGCTGCTCTCCAGTAGCAACAGGGATAGCTTCTCTGGCATGGGCCTAGTCTCCTAACCATTCTTTGAGGAAATGGGAGCCAGTTTTGGACACTAAAATGTGGAGCAGGCTCTTGGCACCATAAGCTCCCAATGGACCCAGCAGCCTATCAAGGAAATTATTTCAAGCCTAGTAATTACACCATCAGTCACATTCTAATCCAAAGACCAGCTTGTCCTATTCCACCAGGTGTTGATACTTCACATTTTTGCTGGGAAATAGGAAGACAGGATTTGCTCTATGAAGCAGAGATCTTAGAGCTGGTGTAATTGTTCCCAAGAAGAAGCAGGTATGGTTGCAAATGCCTGTGACTCACTCCTGTTCTTAACTGAATATAAACAGTTAAATAGGCACAAGAGCTAAGGTGGAGAATGAACATCCCTTCCAAGTGGTAATGAAGTTGAGAGGAGAGATTTAGGTAGGTGTGTCAGTTTGATATTATTCATGAATTCCAAAAAGAGATATTGATTATGTTTGTAAACTGGTCTGTTCCTCTGGGTGTGATAACCCTTTGATTATATTAGATTTAGCTGAGATGTTTGGATTAAATTATGTTAAAAGAGTAGGGCTTTGATTCAAAACAAGTTTGATTCAACTTTAGAGTGCAACTCAGCAATGAGTCCTCAACCACTTGGTGGGCTGATGAAACAGACTCTCACACAGACAGAAGACACACAGAGGATCCTGCAGCCCCAGGAAGAGAGATGAGCCTGACAGTTTATAGCTGACCTCATGAAGAGAACAGAGTAGCTGAGCACAGAAGGAAACAAGCCCTGAGAAGAGAGATGAGCCTTCCAGCCTACAGCTGAGATCAGAAGCTGAGCCCACAGGGCCTTAAGAGGAAGGGGAAGGCTGAACCCTTGCAGATATTGCCTGCCATCTTGCTTCAACACATGGCAACTGACTTTGGGTAAGGAAGTACCTCTTATGGTACCTTGAGTGGACTCTTTAGGGCCTTGTGACTGTAAGCTTTTACTCCAAATAAATACTCTTTTATTTATAAAAGTCAACAGATTTTCTGGTACTTTCCATCAGCACCCCTTTGAGCAGAAACATCTCATGCTCACAATGGTGGAATATCTGGAATAAAGCCTTGTTCAACCTTTCAAAGAAGCAGTTTTTTTTTAAAAGATTTATTTTATTTATTCATCCTACTTCCCTCGTTGTTTGTGCTGTCTGCTCTCTGTGTGCATTTGCTGTGTGCTCTCTGTGTCTGCTTGTCTTCTCTATAGGAGGCACTGAGAACTGAACCTGGGACCTCCCACATAGAGAGAGGCGCTCAATTGCTTGAGCCACCTCAGTTCCCTCCTTTGTTGTGACTCTCATTGTCTTTCCTCTTTGTATCTCCTTTTTGTGTTGTCTTGTTGCATCAGCTTGCTGCACCTGCCCATCATGCCAGCTCGCTGTCTTGGTCATCTTCTCCAGAAGGCACCAGGAACTGAACCTGGGACCTCCCATGTGCTAGGTGGGAGCCCAATTGCTTGAGCCATATCTATTTTTGGGCAGTATTTTTAACATCACTTTGTGGGATTTTATGGTCAGAATGAGGGTTTTCATGTTGTTTTAGGGGGAAAAATATATCCTATCACAGAGAACCTCCATGACATAGAGAAAGAACCTAGTCTGAGTTTTGCAAAGAGCTAATTTTGTTACTGTGGGTTCAACTTTTCTGGGTCTCAGTTTCCCCACCTGTAAAATAAGGAAGTTATAATATATGGGGTAGAAAAATTCTTTAACGTATACTTTTTCTTCCCTTCAATGGAAATCTTACAAGGAATCTTAATATATAGCATAGATAAAAGCAAAGCCTTTTACTCAGCTTTCTCCTCAATGGCCCTCACCCAGGCTAGAGGTGTGAGGGGTGCGGTGGCAGGAAGACAGGGCCCGAGGCACTGTCTTCTGCAGAGGACAGTTTATAAACCACTGGCGCTAACCCATAAGTGGGTCTTATATTGTGCAATGGTCAAGTGTGCGTGCAGGCTCCTGAAACAGCCCATCAGCGTCCAATTTCTGATTCTTTAGTTAATTAGCTTTGTAACAATGGGGAAGCCAATTTAAGATGAGATTGAATAACAATAACAGTATTACTAATGATAATAGTATGAATAATGATGATAACAGTACTAATCCCTGAGAGTTTAAAAAAAATTGTTTTAGATAATTATTTTTTATTTTTATTTTTTCACACTTTTTGTCTTTTTTTAAAAGATACCTAGATCACAAAAAATGTTACATTAAAAAATATGAGGTTCCCATATACCCCACACCACCCCACCCCCACTCCTCCCACATCAAAAACCTCTTTCATCATTGTGGCACACTCATGGCATTTGGTGAATACATTTTGGAGCACTGCTGCATCACATGGATTATAGTTCACATTGTAGTTTACACTCTCCCCCAGTTTATTCAGTGGGTTATGGCAGGATATATAATGTCCTGCATCTGTCCCTGCAATATCATTCAGGACAACCCCAAGTCCCCAAAATGTCCCCACATCAAACCTCTTCTTCCCTCTCCCCCTGAGAGTTTTTGATGATTAAGAGATGATTGAAAGAGAGAGAGAGAATGAGAGAGATATGATCAATTTAAAGTGCCAGTGTAAGGCACAGAGTAAGCATTCAATAAACTACCTGCTCTTGTTATTCCTTTCCCACATTTGAGAGTACAGATGGATGGCACCTGCCTAACAAAAGGCACAATTCATCCAAGTTCTCCTCCAGCTCAAGCCAGTGGGTGGCTGAAAGAATCTTATTCCTTATCTCCTGATTATTTTATCTTGCCTTTGTTCTTTATTGATGAGTGACTAACAGACTTCCTGCCTGAAGGCAGGTGCACACACTTTCCTTGATATTGATAGTCAAGGCCCTTCCAGTTCTCCATCACTTCACTTTTAATAGTCAGGATGGCTCATGTTTGTAGAGAGACCGTATAATTCTGCAACCCATTTTCATATGCATTACCACATTTGCTCCTCCTAAGAACCCGATGGGGGCAAGGAGGGGATGGATGATGGTATTATCCCAATTTTTACAGATGAGGAAAATTGGCTCATCAAGTCACCAAGTTAGTAGATGGTAGAGCCAGGATCAAATCAAGCCTTCTCATTCCAGGGCCAGGCCTCTTTCTACTACATGGGCTGTTTTTTTGTGATGTGCTTTTCTTCCTTGCCATAGGGCCTCTGGGAACTCAGCCTGCTTTTCTTCTTTTTGTGGATGAAAAACACCTAGCACAGTGAATACCCATAATGAGAACTCAGTAAATGTTAGCTGTGACTGCTCCTTTTATTATTAATAATAATATTAATATTACTAATAATACTGTGAACATTGAAATCTGCCACCAGTTATTCCATCTCCTTTTATCACCTTTCTCGTAGGCTGGCTCCAGAGTCAGATGCAGAATCTGGCTCTTGGCTTCCTTGCTGCCCCAGAAACAAACTCATAGGCCCTTTCTATTTTAAGTGACTTGCTGCTAATCTCTACAAGAAAACAGAGATGGGATAATAAAAATAATAAACCCTTTATGCAATTATAAGCCTGTAGCTGCAGTTTGAACAGGACTAGACCCAGATTAGTGAAAGAAAAGTATATTTAATTTATATTCTAAAAAATACTTCCAATCACCTTTTTCCTTTCCAATTTAAAAATCAGGCTGGTAGTTGGGAGAAAATTTTATACACTGTCAGCATAAGTGTCTGATGAGGACTTGCTTAAGGAAGCAAGCCACAGAAAACAAAATCTAAAAAGATTATTATTTCTCCGGGCTTTCCACTGTCCAAAGCAGCCATAGAATAAATAAAAAATGGAACAGATTACACATTTGAGTTGCTTAAAATGCATTTTTTTTCTTTTCTAAATAAATATAAACAGAAGCAGTGGCTAACAGAGTTACTCATTAAGGGTGAGTTGAACCAAGACAGACTAAAAATAAAAAAAACAACAATCTAGGTTCCCTGCTTCTCGATAAGTGTGAGCGTATGGGAAGGCTTTTGCCAACATGTAGGCGTATTTATAAAGACCACAGCCTGTTCTCTAGTCAGAATCCACTAACTTCCACCAATGATGATGAATTTATGGCTACCCATTAGCTAAAAAATAGACATAAGAAACAAAACAGCAGGAACCAGAAAACATACATCTCTTCAAATAAACCCACCTTTGTCTTTCCTGCTTTTTTCTGTCTTTTGTGGGTATATATAATGCACGGTAGCTATAATTATATGTATATGTGTGGGTAAGAGAAAGAGGCAGCTGAAGAAAGAAGAGTGTTTGACTCTTGGGACTGGTGGGAAAGGAAACTGATGTTAACAACTACTGTTCTTAAAGCCATTAGCTTTGTTTTTCAAAGCATGGTTTTCCTGGTAAAGAGATCCTTTGCCTATAATGTGAGTGAATCACATTTTATTAAAATAAGACTTTTAATGAACCAAATGATAGTGCTCCCCATCCTGGGAAATGACACAACAATTAGGGTTTCTGAACCCTGATTCTTTTCCTTCACTGGGACTGGTAGTCCTGCAAAAAGAAAAGGAAGGGGAGCGGATGTAGTTCAAGCAGTTGGGTGGCCACCTCCGACACGGGAGGTCCCGGGTTCAGTTACCGGGGCCTCCTAAATAAGACTAGCTGATGCAATGAGCTGACACAACGAGCAGTCACAGTGAGCAGGAGGTTCGGTTCCTGCTGCCTCCTAAAGATGAGTGGATACAACAAAAAGACAATGAACAGACACAGCAAGCAGACAATGAGTGGAAACAAAGAGCACACAGACAAGGGAGCCATCTTGGGGGGGAGGGATTGAAAAAAAAAAGAAAAAAGATGAAAAAGATCCCAGAGCCAAGGAAATTAATCTAGTGCATCAAAAGATGAATCTACTCAATTTCTTTTATGCACAAGTACGCAAGTATTCTAAAAGGCAACATCTGGTCTTACTGGAGTTTGGACTACCTGCCTTCCCACTGAAGACTGGCCTTCATTTGGACCCAAACTTTTTGTGCCTCAATTTCTTCCTCTGCTAGTCTTCACATATAAATAAATAACCAGGGCCAATTAGACTAAGTTAAATACATTTTAAAGTATGGGAAATTTTATACCCTTTTGACCTTTTAAATTCTGCCATGCTCATGTAAAGCATATTTTAAAAATCAATTAAAAATTAAGGAAGGCATCAAAGGATATTTTAAAAGCAAGACCATTAAGAACCATAAAAAAAAAGTGGAAATCTTTGGATTCAACAATCCTCAGGGAACTATTTGGGTCTAGTAGTCTAAGATTTTTAAATCATAATTCTCTGTGATTGAGGCAGGGGCACAAAGAATGGATAGCACATAATGTAGCATGTAATTTGTTAGGAGATGGAACTACTGTGAAATCCACTCTATCACTTTCCAGTATAGCATCACAGAGTACCTAAGCACATGGGATATGGAATTAAGACAGGACTGGGTTCAAAATGCCTCATACTTCCTACCTGTGTGGGCTTGGGCAAACCTCTTTGAGCCTCAGTTTTCTCACCTGTAAAATAGGCTAATAATCCCTCTTGCCCAAACTCTACATAATGGGAGCCCCTATATTGTCCTGACAGCATCTTCTATTTACCCCTTCATCAGACCACTATAGTCACACTGCCTTTGCTGTTCCTTGAATATGCCCAACATGATCCTGCCTCAGGCCTTTGGACCTGCTGTCCCCTCTGTCCTAAGACACCTGAACAGCTCTCCTCTCCTTCAGATCTCTGCTCAAAGCCATTGCTACCAGTAAGGCCTTCCTTGACCGTACTGGTTTTTTTTTTTAAAGATTTATTTATTTATTTATTTATTTATTTCTCTCCCCTTCCCCCCGCCCCCCATTGTCTGTTCTCTGTGTCTATTTGCTGCGTCTTCTTTGTCCGCTTCTGTTGTTGTCAGTGGCACGGGAATCTGTGTTTCTTTTGGTTGGGTCTTCTTGCTGTGTCAGCTCTCCGTGTGTGCAGCCACCATTCCTGGGCAGGCTGCACTTTCTTTCGTGCTGGGCGGCTCTCCTTACGGGGCGCACTCCTAGCGCGTGGGGCTCCCCTACACGGGGGACACCCGTGCGTGGCAGGGCACTCCTTGCACATCAGCACTGCACTTGGGCCAGCTGCACACGGGTCAAGGAGGCCCGGGGTTTGAACCGTGACCTCCCATGTGGTAGACGGATGCCCTAACCACTGGGCCAAGTCCGCTTTCCTGACCGTACTATTTAAATAGCAATGTTTGCCCTCCTCCCTGTCTTGTTTCCCTGCTGAACCGCTAAAGTCCCTAGGTGAGACGGACCATTTGCCTGATACCTTACTGTTGACCTTGGGAAGAGAGCTGAGGCTAATATAGGAAACCCTGAGAGACAAGCCCTACGCCAGCCTGCAGCTGAGATCAGGAAGAAGCTGGGCTCATGGAACCTCAAGAGGAAGAGGAAGCCCAGAGGGGAAGGCTGAAACCTGGCAGAGATTACCCACCATCTTGCTTCAATACATGGCCTTTGACTTTGGTGAGAAGGTTTGTCTTAGGGTAACTTGAAGTGGACTTACCGTGGCCTTGAGACTCTAAGCTTTTACACTAAATAAGTACCCTTTATAAAAGCCAACAGATTACTGGTACTTTGCATCGGCACCCCTTTGGCAGACTGATACCAGGAATAAGAGTGTGTGATGATTAATTGAGATCATGCTTGCAAAGCTCTTAGCACTTGTCTGGGACAGAGAATATGGCGGGTAGGCAAGTTTTGTTTGGCTTGAACTTTATTTTTTAAAAATTGAGCCAAAACATTAAAAAAAAATCAAGATATTTCCCACAACACAATTTAGATTTAAGATATTTCTTTCTTAAAAAAAACCCACAAAAACCAGGCAATACTGGGAGCTTTCCTGCATGGCCACAATCAGCTGGAGCTGCAGTAGACCATGGTCCCCACTGCATCCCACTTGTGCTTCTTATATTACCTGCCTGGCTGCTGCAGGCATCTGGATTTTCAGTGCCAGATATAGAATTTCCCCCTGGAAGCTTTTAAAATGCAGATTTAATTCATCTGACTAAATGGGTTTAAGATGCAAGGCCATAAACTAGAGGACCTCATTATATTAAGGGAAAAGAAAAAAATAAAAATTGTTACATACATTATGATCCCATCTTTGCTTTAAAAGTAAAAAAAAAGAAAAAGAAATTTTCACAGGAGAAAGAATGGAATACACCAGTGTTAGCAATGGTGGTTAATCCTGGCTGTGGGGATTACAGGTGATTTGTGTTTTCTTACTTATTTATATATATCTCTGTATGTTCCACATTTTCTGCAATCAGAAAAATAGAATTTACTTAAAAAAATTTACCAGGTTTTTGGTACATAAATTATACCTTAATAAAATTGTAAACAAACAAAAAGTAAGCCACCCAGAGAAATTGTGAACATTGCACCTTTCTTCAAAAATCCATGTCCCTCATTTCAGTGGCACTATCTTCCTGTCTAATCATCCAGACTGCCATTTAGTTCTTCTCCTGTACTTATTTTGTCCATGATGAAAAGGGGGTGCAGAACTGATAATCATTTTTTATAATCCTGTCTATAGTTTGGATCCTCTTACAATGGACCCCAGTCCCGCCTTATACATGCTTACAGTCAGCTTGGGTTCCCTGGTGGCACAGTGCAATGACACGTTCAAACGTGGGCTGCAACAGGAGGAAAAACACTTGTCGGTGGCAGGGCATAAAACAGAACAGTTACAATACTCCCCAGAGACTTCGTTTTCCTAATTTTTGTTCATATTTATTGATGGTTTTCCTTTTTTTCCATAGCCTAAAATGACTTTCCATTTCCTCCTAAGAACAGCAGTGGCTGAGCATAAAGCAAGGCTCAGGAAACGTGAAACTCTGCTTTGGCTCTGCCAGACTGCCTTGCTTGAACAGGCCACCTACTTTTCTTTTTTTCTTTTTTTCTTTAAATTTTGTTGTGGTAACATACACATACAAAATTTCTCATTTTAACCATTTTTAAGTGTACACTTCAGGGGTATTAAACCACTCTTTTTAGGCCTACTTTCTTCATCTGTAAAATGAAGATAATAAATTATTTACTTGGGAGCAAAAGGCCAGATCTATGATCTGGTGATTCCCCAAGGTTCCTTTAAATTGTAGAGCTACAAAATGGACTGACTTCCAATACTGAGAACAATGAGAATGTTTTCCAGGTGCCCATACCATATGCAGTAATATCTAGCCTTTTTGAAACTTAAGTGATAGGAAACCTCAAATATCTAAGTGCCATTAAGTCTCTAAGGAGGCAAAACAGATTCCACACAGTTCACATACTACAGCCCAGGCAGCCTCTGATGATACTCATAGTTTTAACAAGCTTAGCCATCTAGTTTCTATGCCCAATTCAGACTAGGCAAAATAAATTGGGAGAGGAAAAGGCACTATAAAAGGCAGGTGCAGAGACAACAGAGAGGAATTAGGCAACAATAGCATGACAGAAACAGAGAAGCAGGAAAAATGGACTGAAAAACAATCTGCATGCATTTAGGGTACCCAGCAATAGGCTCTGAAGGTAAGAGTGTTTCCCAGCATAGCATAATAATTTATTTATAAAGATGACAGATCCCAAGAAAAGTTAAATTATATTTAGAAAGAAGGCAAGAAAATGCATTGTATGCATATTTAAATATATCTTAAAATATTTCCATGTAAATGGTATAAAAAAAAAATCTTGGTGCCCACATTTTAACCATAAAACAGAAGGCTAGGGCAGCGCTCCTTTTCTGATTTTTCTAGTATTTACTGTTTTTAAAACATTTACTTATCACTTCTTACACATGACCTCATAGTGTTAGTTATCTGTTTTGAAGTACCTTATTGAGTGCTGTGCATCCATGATCTCATTTACTCTCTCACAGCAGTCCTAATAAGGTAAGTATTATTGGTCCTCATTTTACTTGCAGGCACAGAGAGGTTAAGTAATTTGCCCACTTACATAACTGGCAAGTACCACCTACAGGCTTTGAGACATGGGTCTGTCTCAATTCAAAACATGTGCTCTTACCTATTTCACCATACTTGTGTTTTACTGATGGTCACATTGATTTACTTGTCTGTTCTGCCCCATCACCAACAGTGGACCAAGACTGGCGGGCAGGGAAGCTATCTCACTTACCTTTATATTATCACAGGGACTGGTAAAGAAAAGGCATTAAAAAAATGTTCAGCGCATTTTCTCTCTATGCCTTCCTATGTGGATCCTAAACTTCTTGAAGGCAAGGCAGTCTATCCCAGGGTATGTGTCTCACAGTATGAATGCTAGATCATCTGCAGCCCAGATATAGGGAATCAGAATCCTTAGGGTTGGGATGGGGGAAATCTGCATTTAAATAACTATCCAGGAAGCGGATGCAGCTCAAGTGATCGGGCCTCCACCTTCCATATGGGAGGACCTGGGTTCGATTCTGAGGCCTCCTAATGAAAAAGAAGAGGTGTGCCTGCATGGTGAGCCAGTGCCTGTGTGGTGAGCTGAGTGCCTGCGCGGTGAGCCGAGTGCCTGCGCGGTAAGTCAAGTGCCTATGTGAGTACCCGCGTAGCAAGCTGAGTGCTCAAGCGGTGAGTCAGTGCCCGTGCAAGTAAGTCACGCAGCAAGATGATGATGCAACAAAAGAGAGATGAAGGGGAGAGTCAAGGTGAAGCACAGCAGAGACCAGGAACTGAGGTGGCACAATTGACAGGGAACCTCTCTCCACATCAGAGATCCCCAGGATTGAATCCCAGTGAATCCTAGAGGAAAAAGAGGAGAAGACAAAAAGAGAGATAAATAGATACAAAATATTACACCGCGAATGGACACAGCAAAAAAACAGCAGGGTTGGAGAGGAGGAGGGGAAGAGAAAAAAAATAACTAACACAGGTAACTCTTATATGTGCTAAAGTTTGAGAAATATTGATCTATTGGTTGAAAACACAGTCTTTGGAGTCAGACAACCTTGACTTTTTTTTGGGTTTGGGTTTGCTGCTTTTAGTTGAATGATCTGGGGCAAGTTAGATACTTAAATTCTTTAAGCCTCAATTCCCTCATATTTTAAATGAAGATAACAGAATTAGTTACCTCACAGGGTTTTGGAGGAGACTACATTCATTCATTCAATAGATATTTATGGAGCACCTACATTGTGCCAGACATTGTTTCTTTTTCTTTTTTTAAAGATTTATTTATTTATTTCTCTCCCCTTCCCCCCTTCCCCGGTTGTCTGTTCTCTGTGTCTATTTGCTGCGTCTTCTTTGTACGCTTCTGTTATTGTCAGTGGCACGGGACTCTGTGTTTCTTTTTGTTGAGTCATCTTGTTGTGTCTGTTCTCCATGTGTGTGGCACCATTCCTGGGTAGGCTGCACTTTCTTTCGTCCTGGGCGGCTCTCCTTACAGAGCGCACTCCTTAAGCGTGGGGCTCCCCTACGTGGGGGACACCCCTGCGTGGCAGGGCACTCTCTGCGCACATCAGCGCTGTACCTGGGCCAGCTCCACACCAGTCAAGGAGGCCCGGGGTTTGAACCACGGACCTCCCATGTGGTAGACGGATGCCCTAACCACTGGGCAAAGTCTGCTTCCCCAGACATTGTTTCTTTAGGTGCTCAGGACATCAGGGAACAAATAGACAATGCTCCTTGTCCTCATGAGTTTACATATAGTAGGAAACACAGACAATAAATAATAAACAAAGTAAGCAATATAGTAAGTTAGTAACAAGTATAATGATTACAAAGAAAAAAATAGAATAGAGCAAGTATTCCATAGTGAGAAGTGAGGTGGTGGTGGTGGTAAAATTGCATATGGTGTAGTCTGGGTAGTTTCAAGAATGTAACACTTAGGCAAAGACTAGAAGGAACTTAAGGAATAACTCATGCAGATATCTGAGGAAGAGTATTACAAAAAGAGGGAATAGTCAGTGCCAAGTCCTAAAGGAGGTCTATTGGTAAGGGAAGCAGTGTGGAAGCCAGTGTTGCGGGAACCAAGAGAATGAGGCAGAGAGGTGTAGAAGTAGGAGATGAAGTTAGAGAAATAATGGACTAATTCATATACAGACTTTAAAGCCTACAAGTAAGGGTTAAATGAGATAGTCATGTTAAATGCTTAAGACAATACATATACATAGTAAACATTCAATACATGGTTACCTATATCTGTATTTACATTAATATCTTCTGGTTCTAAGCAGAGCTAGTCTGGAAGGTCAAGCTACAGGGACTCTTAACACTTTTTTACGTACTTTGGTGGGGTTATAGTGTCCTTCAACATCTCCCAAAGTACAGAATCAAACAGATCAAAAGCCTGGGCGATCCCCAACAGCTACCAGAGATGGTTAATTCTCTGCAGGTGCTCAGAAAACTGAACTAATAGAGACACGCAAAATCAACATAGCATCAATAAAAGGGAAAGAGCAGGGTGTGGAATGGGGTGGGCTCTGCTAAACAGAAGAGTTGTTAGCAACATAAGAAAAAAAGCAGTGGAGCGTGGAAGCATCACCTACAGCAGTTGAAACCCATTCGAATACCAATGAGACCACAAAGTCATGATAATAATGACTACAAACTGCCTGGGGGGTAAGCCAGGGAGCCCAGCAACAGGAAAGCACTTGTATGGGAGAAAAAACAAACTAAGACATTCAGGCAAAACTATCCCCTTTCCTGGTGGAGCTCTTTAATCTTTAACCTCTCCTGATACTAGGCACTGATCTTGCCCCAACAAGACAAGGGATAACTCCTCAGAAGCTAGTACTTCTCTTCATTCGGGTGAGGGACTTCTGAGGAAGTGAGTGCCGTGTTTGCCTGAAAGCAAGAGTTCTGTTAAGTCCCACTGCCTCACAACGGAGTAGGTCAGAATCAGGACACCTTGTCCACACCCCAGCCCCATGGTTTCCACAACTGAAGGAGCCTCAGGGCCCATGTGTTGCAGAGAGGAGGGTGTTCACGTTGGGAAAACTGAAGGAGGCAGGAATGTAATAAAGGTTGGATGAAGATACCCAGGTTAACCCTCTTTAAACTGCTGTGCCAGTTTCCTCTGGTACTCTAGGGAAACGAAGCTAGGCACTACCCAATGGAAACCTGGAAGTGGCATCCTTTGTGGTCTCAATGATGCCAGCTTGGTACTTGGTCTCCATGACCCTGACTTAACTGACTCAAAAGGGAACAGTTTAGTGTGAGTCAGAAGAAATGAAGAGCGACTCAATTTATGTGATTTTTAACTCAACACATTTCATTTTCATTTGTGATTAAAACCATTAATAAAATTAATATAAGGAAATTGTATTTTTATTCCACTCCTCAAACTATTTGCTGTCTGCCTTTTGTGTGTGTGTGTGTCTGTCTGTCTGCCTTTAACATTTCCTGACAGTAACCAAATATAATAGTTTTGGAAGTTCTTAATTGCTACATTCCTACCTATGTGTTTTATCAATAAATATTTGTCAACTGTGTGCCAGGGACTGCTATTTCTGGGGAAATAGCAATGAATAAGACAGACAAAATCTCTATTTTCATGAAAAGTACATTGCAGAGTATGGTGGGAGGTGGGGGAAGACAGTAAACAAGTAGACAAAATACTTTTAGAAAGTGGTAAGGGTGACGATAAAAATGAGTGTGGTACGATACCGCGTGATGGAGGGTGGGACATCATTAGATAGGGTGGTCCAGGGTAAGATCTTTGAGAAGGTATCATTGGAGCTGAGACCTAGCCAGAAGAAAAAGAGGCAGCCAGATGCAATGTGGGAAAAAAGGGAACACAAGTACAAAGCAGTGAGGGGGAAACCAGCAGCAAGAGTGTTTTGCTTCGCACGTCCCTTTTCTGCACATGAATTCTATTTCTCTGTCTCTGGTATGTTACAATCTGTTAAAGAAATTGTTCTATGAGACCTGGGAAAAGAAAAATATTGAACAAAACAGAATTCCAAGGCTTACCAATTACTGGAGACATATACTGCCATTGGAGAAGGTGGGTGGGGAGCATAAGAAGATATTCTGATCTCAGAGAACAGATAGGGCAAGAGCTGTAGACTAGGCTCACTTCCCCTTTGTTGTCACATTTCACTACTTTGGTTAATTGGCAAAGCAGTCCCTGTGAATGAATGCAGGATGTCCAAATCGCAGCATTATTTCACACATCATCATTTCAAGGCACCAACGGACAGGATTTAGCACTTTGGGTCTGGCAGCAACCAGCAGTGAAGCAGAGAGAATTCCACTGGATTATCCAAAGCAGATGACCCGCAAATGAGGAGTGAGGAGAAGATTTTTAAAAAACAACTCCTGAATGGTTCAGTGAGCCAATTCGACAAAGAACAGAGACACAAATATCCAGCCGCCTCTGAGGCAAAAGGTCAATTTCTTGTGCTTGTCCCTGATCTTTAGAATCCAAACTCTTGATCTGTGCTCAGTCCCTCCTTTTCCCAGCCAAAGGGGTGGATGTGAAACAGAGGCAGGCCGAATGGCTGTTCAGGGGGCAATACTTCATTGACTGTAGAGAAGAATTACAGCTGGATTAGATGAGAGCGGGGATAAGTGGAAGAAGGAGGGTAAGTCAGAAATGCAGGATGTGTCCTCTAAAGAGAACTTTTTAGGTAGATGAGCTTTTCAAATTAAAGCAGCTGATATCTGTAGCCAGATCTTTTTTCTTTGCTAAGCCCATTGCAGATGCCAGGTTTTGGATGAAGGGTTAGAATGAGGCAAAGAAGCAAATTTCCATTTTACAAGAAGTGAACTGTCCCTGGATTTCTGAATATTCTAATTCTCCTAATCAATTCCTGAGACTCCCTCCCCATGCCCCATCCTTCTCTCCTCCCAGCCCTTCTCACACAGCTGTTAGGTAAGATTTACTAGATGGAATGTGTTTGCAAAACCTGTTTTGTTCATTGGAACATGTTTATCAAGAGAGAAAGAAGGGGAAAAACTCTGTCCCTTCTCACTATTTACTTTTTGGTGATGGCCTTCTGGGATTTGGAACTGGATAAACAGATGGCCTTCATGGAAGGAATCAGGCAGAGAGCCAGGGTGTATATATATCTTGGTCTCAGTGTGTATATGGCAAATAGTTCTCATCCAAACAGCTGTACTGGTTTTGGAGGGAAGTCAGGCGACAATATCCTCTGGATGGGAGGACTCCCACTGCTCCAAGATGTAACTCCCTAGTAGAACCTTGGGCTCCAGGATGCTAGATGGTTTCTAGAGTTCTAACCCCAGATATACAACCCCAGTTTAATTTTCTGGACTCTAGCTGTGTTGATTAAGGATTGTGCCAGATTTAAAACGATTGCTTATTATTTGTATTGGCTTTGTCAGATATGCACAAGTGCCCATAATGTATTGTGTGTTTGCACTGTGGATCGTGATTATCAAGCTTCGTGCACCTTTGCAACATACATGGTGCCTCTGGGTTAAGGGGATGTCCAGGAGGCTACAGTTGTGTGTCTCATGAGTGTGTGTGTGCAGAAGTTCTGGAGAGTCTGAAATCCAACATTTTCCAGGCCACGGGGAAAGTATAACCGCCAAAGCAACAGGCTACGGCAACCACTCACATCACCATGTGTAGCTGTGAAAGGGAATTGGGAGGGGAAAGGGAGAAACAGTTTCCCTCCTAATTTTTTCCACTTTCTCCAAATTAAGTCTACTGCAGGGGATGGGAGTGGAGGAAGTAGCAGAAGTAGCTCTTTTATAATATAGTATGATTCTGATCTAAGGTTTGAATAACCTTCATTACATTTCAGGGAACTCTTCTAACAGAAAAAACAAAACACCACCTCTTCATTTGCTTCAAAGAATTAGGTGCAGGTGGATGTTTCCTTCCTTTCTGGAAAAAAAAAAGATAATACTGCCCAAACAGGGAATTGGTGCCAAACAGAGCCAGAAACAACTCCCTGAGGTAGAGTGGACTATGTTCATTAGGTTCAGGTAGCTGGAAGACAAGAACTTTAAATAATTAGAATCTAACAGGTCAAGATGCTGTAGGTAATGAGATCTCATAAAGACAAAACAAAAGATCCTGTTTCTAACAAAGGATCTGCAGACCTTCATACTACAGTGAGCAATGAGCAGAAGTGATGCTGCCCAGGAAACAAAAGGACTCCATCGTTCCTCTTCAGTGAGCAGAGCCCAGAAGGAGTGTTCCAGGCACTCTCACAAACACTCTTTAGTAATACCATCCAGAGCCTCTGATTCAAGGAACATGAAGAAGAATAAACAGCCTATTAATCTGAGTTTTCTGGTATGCCTGAGTATACAAAGCAGGAATGAACTAACTCCTTGGCTCTTGCAAACATCCCAACTGCACACCATCCGCTGCTCTGCTACATAGCTCAGCTCCTCCTCTTCACCACTGCAGGCAATTTGCCCCTGGAAAAGCTTCAGAGCTTGGGGGCCCTGATGGTTTCATCTAAGGATGCCCAAGCCAAACCCAGGGTGCAAATAACTGGAAACAGCACATCCTTGTCTGGCCCTAAGAAGGCATGACCATGTGACTTCAGGCTCAAATGAGAACTGTGCGGTAGTGTGACTGGGTGAGGAGACAAAGTCATCAGTCTGCCTCTTTCTGAGCCAAGTTGAGAGCCTCAGGCCTGGGAAAGGAAGGCTCAGTTTCAATTGCTTCCCAGCCTTGGTTACCTTGGTGGCAGGAAGGACTCCTGCATGGGTGGGTTTTGGGTGCCATTCTATGGAAACATTCCTGGGCATTTTGCCTAAGTAACAATTACCAAGTAAGGTCCCTGAGTTTTCAAGGAGGAAAGTAGAAGAAAGAGAGAGGTAGCTATTTCATGTTCAGATCCTTTCACTATGAACTGCTCTTCTAGAAAAAAACCAAAAACAATCAGGTGTAGCTTTTGGGATAATAGCCGTTTGATGAAGCACCAGGTTCTTCTTCCCACCTCAGGATTTTATAGATAAAGAAGTGGATAGTATTGAAGCAGGCTAGTAAGATAGGGAATTAATAGACAGATCTGGAACCTGGCAGAGTCCACATGGACCTCAGTAACCCCCAAAATGGCTGCTTGAAGACCCCCACCCCCAGGATTCTGCTATCCAGAACAAAGACTTCTTCCTGGGAGCAAGGAAAAGCCTGAGATGTTCCCTAGAGATTTTATCATTGGGTTCTCACTAAGGGATTGATAGGTGGGGTAATCAATCAAAACAGCAAATAGCTGGAACCACCTCCCCTGCCATTAGTGAAAGGTTGGAATAATTAACAGTTTAAAAGCCAGACACAGGCCTGAGCACCGGCTCTTGCCCTGCTCTCTGGCCTACGGACTCGTCGTGCCCTCTGTGTGCCGACCTCTCCAGTTTTCCTCTGCCATGTGGCCACACAATTAATCTGGAGATTTATAATCTATAATGGGGAATTGTAGCTTGTAAATCAATCCTCTTCATCCCTTTTCACCCCCTTCCTCTCTACCTGGGACCCTGCTCTGTTATTTTCTCCCATTTCTTTTCCCTCTCTATCTGAATAAATGACTGACCTAACTCACCTGGCGTGCTCTTGAAATTCATTATTGCAGCATAGCCAAGAACCAAGATAAAATCCAGTAACAGTATGAACATTAAGTAATAAAGCTGTTGAAACAGTGTATTGGAGGCTAGGATCACAGGCTTAAATAAGCCATGGAAGCCAAGCAGCTTCTCTGTGTTCCATGATCACCGACCTCACGCAAGGTATGTAGCTTAATCATCAAAGGAACTGGCACGATGTGGTAGATAAATCAAGACAGTTCTCACTGCTACCCTACACACAAAACCTGAAAGCACATACCCTACTGACCTCAAATTTAAGTACAAAGGAAAACACATTTAGTGAAAGTATCCTTTCTAAAAATAATTTCAAACACAATCAATAGAGGTACTTTGACTTTTTAAAAAATTGAATTCTAAAGTCCTTTTATTCTACTTTCAGAGAACTACTTTGTGTTTGGTCTCTTGAATTGGAGGACAGGGGCACACACCTAAGATGGGGCAGTGCAAATGCTTATATACTTTATGTCTATCAGCCCTGAGATGCCACAGAGGATAGTGATTAGGAGCCTGGGCTTTGTAGGTAGATAGTTATAGATCTGAATTCCTCTTCTTCTGCTACTGGCTGGATGTGTGATCTTAGACACGGTGCAGATAATCAGTGAGCTTCAATTTCCTCAGCTATAAAATAGGAATAACCCTCATGGGATTACTGTGAGATTTATATGAGGTAACAAATGTTTAGTGCAGTGCCTGGGATACAGTAAGTGCTTAATAAATGGCAGCTGTACTTATTACTGTTTGACACCTCTAAACTGAGGCACAGGAACATGGTTCTTTGGAAGGACTGAATTGGTGGTCGGCACGTGAGTGACATGAAATGGGAATTTCTTCATCTCTTTAGCAAGCTGGGCTCAGAAGGTCCCTAGATCATCCCTTACTATGCTAAAACAAAGAGTTTGGGTTCCATGGGATTATCAATGAATACCAATGCAGTGAGAAAGCAAATCTTAGTACTCAGGGGACCTCATGTTTGACTTAGGAACTGTAGATTGCCCTGGAGTCTCCCCACCCAGATTCTGGGTTAGTAAATATAGCCTTCTTTCTCTAGGCTTCCACCTGTTGAGACAAACATATGTACTCTGAACACAGAAGGGGTCTTGTAAGCACAGATCTGGTGTCAGACAGACCTTTTTCTGCAGCATTCCTGGAGTCATAAAATGACAAACATTCCAACAGGCTGAACCTAATTCTTCCTGTCCTGTCACCTGGTACCTTATGAAACTGCTACTTGTGATTAGAGCCATTGGTCCCTGGCTCCAAGGCTGTGAGGTGGACTTCATTAATATTGATGAGCTGCAGCTCATTAACCTCATTTGATGTTTATTTACAACCATTCTTCTCATATGCTAATGAGTGACACAGGGCTTTTCAGATGGAAGGGAGAGAACTGGATCCTCTCTGCCAGCATCTCTTTGGCAGACCCCTGTCCCTTGAAAGAGAAGTTTGCACAGAGGGAAAGAAGCCAAATGGAGGGAATGCAGCAGAGGACAAAATGATGTGAAAAGAATGTCTGCAATGTAATGGGGGAGAGAGGGAAGCCCAGCTGCTGGGCCGCAGTGTGACTGAAGTTTGGTTACACCCACCCAATGGGTAACAAAGAGAAGCTGAAGGGTAGGATGGAAGAACTATGTAAGAGACAATGTGACAGATTTTGGAACTCGGGTTGGGGGTGGAGATGAGTGGGCCTTATGGTGTCAGGGGGCTTGACAGCCTCTCTCAGATTCATTTCACTTCTATGATCTTAAGAAGTCCATAAGCAGGGGATTCGGTGGATTTCTATAAGGCAGTTAAATGCCCACAGCAACAAGTGCTTATCAGATACTTGGCTTGTTCCCAGCATCACAGCAGCAGATAGGAACAATCACAGTTTCTCTTTCCTCCAAGTTGTGGTTGTGCATATCAAAGCAAAAAAGGATTAAGCAAAGAAGGGTCAGATGCTAGAAAAAAATTGCTTAAATATGGCTATTCTATTGTTTCAGGGCTGCTAAGCAGAATGCAGGCCTCTTCCAAATTTCATAGCAAGTCAATTTGGGGTTGTGCCACCCATTCTAAGAGTATAAAAGAATTATATAAGACCTATGCAAGAGGGAACACTTTAAATACAAATGCTTATTAATATCATCAGCAACAGGAAACTTAAAATTTCTAAAATATTTAAATGCCAAGTCCTATCAATTTTCTTGTCTTAGCACTGCACACTTCACATTACTATTTAGACAGTTATGCCCTTCCTGTCTACAGGGCCCACACCCTCTCCTTTCTCCCAATCTGGCTTGTGTGTGTGTGTATTTAGCACTTTGAAGATCATACCTTCCACTGATAATGCTTTTCGATAAGACTAAAGAGGCAGGAGAAAAAAGGAACCCCTTACCTTAGAGATTTAACCATATTTTATGTAGGTACAAAGCATTGGTAGATTTTATGTTTGATTTGTTTGTCTGAGAGCATTACCCCTTTGGGTATGACTTACATCTTCTTTCAAGTTGTCTATGAACTTCATTCCTGTCAGACTGAAGGCATAATCAATAGTAATCGGCATTCACCTGACAATCTCAGCCTGCCTATGCTGAGAAAGAAAAGCATCCAAAGGGGTAATTGACAATTAACAATTTGCTTATTCTAGATGAGAACAGTGCTTCCCAACCCGTTTTTTTCTCTTTTTTTTTTCATTTTCACCCACTCCTACCAAGGAGCCTCTGCAGACATTATTTTTTCTAATTGCTTCCCTGCCACCAGGCCATGAAATTTTCATTCCATAGACATACTGTATATCTGTATATGTATGGGAGGGCCACAAACCATTGTATCTATCTAATGCCTAAGAACTGAGTATTGCCTTTTGGGGGCAATATTGCCCGCTTTGACAATGCCTGTCCTGGGAACTTAAAAAAAAAAGTATATCATCTGATTTAATGTGTTCCAGGATTGAACCTAACATTCTTCCAAAGTGAACCATCAAACACAATTACACCTCTGTTCTGATATTAAAAAGAAAGAAAAAAGACATCTTTGTGCCAATTTAGTGAGTTTTTCCAAAGTAGAGGTCAAAATTTTTTTTTCCCCTTCACACTGGACCTGATCTATCCACAGAATAAATGGCTTACTTTTTGGCAGTGGGTTAGCTTTTTACAATAGTTCTATTTGAGTGTTGGAAAATGTAATAGATTGTTGGGTCCCTGAGGGACCCCCAAACAGTTCATTCTCCTAAAAGCCAACAATATATTCCCTTGTAGGAATGAAATTAAGTTCATTATCCCATTAAATTTCTCCCAAACACTAGAGGAAGATAGTGATTAGTACTGCTATTCCCCTTTTACAAGCAGAGATATTAAGACATTGAGAGATTAGGTAGCTTAATTTAGGCCTCAGGGACTGATGTTTTTTCATATAAATCTCTTCTGTCATACAAGGTCACTCTATGGATTTTAGGCATATCATCTGGTCCTAATCTCATTTAGGATCATAGGACTCTAGAGAAAAGTTTGTAAAGATTGCTCCTCTTCTGCCAAGCTAGTCTCTCCACCTGATAGCAGAATAGCAAAAATCAGAACTAACAAGTCTCTGGGAAGTGACTGATGGGGAGACAGAACCCAGGCTATTGTCCTAAAGGTTATGTTTCACAAGCAAATGGCTTTACAACATTTATATAGAGAGGTAGGCAAGTTCTTTTCTAAGATGAACACCACCATCTTTGCAGGGTTCAGATGAGAGGCATTAAACCGTGACGTGCTCCTCAGAAGATGCAAAGACCCAAATCAAGATCTCCCACAAACTGTCTTCAAGTAACATGAGAAATCCATGTATTATTTAGCAGTCATGGAAACTGACCACATCTTAAGGGAATGAGGATTAGAGGTTGGCAAGCTAGATTAAAAAAAAAAGTCTACCTAAAAGGGTTCTTCTCTGCAAACTAGCCTCAGGCTCATTTAATTCTCCCAATTAAACCAGTGCTAGATTCCCTTTAGAACAAAATACAGCTTATTTGTTCTAAAGAATAAGTAACTTCAGGAGATAACTTGTCCATTTCATGCCTTCATGTAGATCTGTACCTAATTCATCCCTCATAACAAGAATCTATTCTACTGAAAAAACAAAGCAAAACAAAAAGGAAGAACTTCAGAGAGAGATTCTGCAGTATTGCTTAGGAACCCGGTATGGCATGACATTGAATAAACTCATCTCTAATAAATTTGCCCTCATGTGTGACCTCATAGTTCTTCACATTGCAATAGATGCTCATTTCCTTTTTATTTGAAGAGATGGAGATGAGCTAAAGATGGGTTAAAGGCTTAAACCCATTCAGAATGCCCAGAGCCTAATGATATACCCTAGGTCAACTCAAACACATTAAGGAAAGGATCAGAGTACATACATTTAGCTCAACTAGTTTCTGATACAGAAATATTATATTAGTAGCTTCTTTGACTTTAGTCAAACAGGGAACAAAATTGGGGGAGGACAAAAAAAAAGACTCACACTTTTTCTCGAAGAAAATGAAACTAAAACTATACTGAGCTAAAATAGAAAGTAGAAGATACAAGGCAAGGAACTACACAAAAGTGATCCTAATGTGAAAGAAAAGGCATTTATTTGAAGATTCATTTCCTATTGGATGCTATAAAACAGGAACAAATGTGTATGTGTGTGTGTCAAATCCTTTAATGTCTCACACATCAGAGCAAGAGAAGTAAACTGAAAAATATTCTAACTTAGGATAGGGGAGGGGAGAAAGAGAATCTCGTCAAAACCCCATTCATACTGGTTGCAGCAGCTGTCAATAAACTGAAAAGAGCTGTGAGGAGGAGTGAGTATCACAATGCTCTTATCTTAACTTGTGAATTTAAGCAGCATTTGTCTATCTTGTTCTCCCAACATGCCTAGTTAAAGAAACAATCCCAGATTCAGGAAAAGGCTAATCTTTATTCATTGGCAGGTGCCCAAAGAAAACACATTCTCCAATGAACAGTGTAATAATGCAATAAAAACAAGACTCTGTACTTATTTTTATCTGAAGTGCTCAAAATATTTGCCAATATTGTACCCAGTTCCTATTTCCCCTCTACTACCTTCCCCACAACTGTGGGGAGGGGGAGGTAGTTTTTTGTAGGAAGGATGTTTCCTCTGTGTTTGATGTAAGTCTCAATACAACTTTAGGAAAGAACCTCACAGAGAGGGTGTGGGTGGGGCCCCCAAGGATTCTCCAAAAAGCTAGATCCTCCAAGCACGCTGGTAAAGGCTTTGCTTCACCACTTCAAAGTTAGTGCGGCAAAGTTCCTCTTGGCAGTCATGGATGCTGCTAGAAAGAACTGTTCTCCATTTGGGCTGGGGCCAAAGGGAGAGAATTCAGAAGAGAGAGAAAGAAGGTATTTTCCCTTCTAGATATAAGCCAGGAAATAGAACTACTGAGACACTAATCCTTTTTTTTTTCTTGAAGTGATATTATCATACTAGTTTTATGTTCAAGGAAGAGTAGTGTGCTTAGAAACTTGCCCTGCAGGCAGAAGCAGCATGCAGACAGCAAAAGCAGTGTAAAAGACAAGTCAAACAGCCTGGGGCAAAGGACTACCTGTTTTAAGTCACACATCAGAGCATTTGGGGGTGGGGGGAGTTGGAAATCTATTTTATAGGGAGTAGAGGGGGTATCTGAATTCCTGTAAACGGGGGAATTCCTAATGCCAGAAATAAGCACAAGCCTAGGACAAGGCATAGGTACAGAGAAGGCAGAGACAACCTTGCACTGTGTGTTCACTTTGGCTTGATCTTCTTGATAGGAGGACTAAACTCTGAAGGAGAGCACAAGCCAACACAGAGCAAATTTGCAATGCCTGTGAAAGGTGTTTTTTGTTTTGCATTGGTTTGTTTGTTTTGTGTTAGCTCCTTGCACTCAAGTAAATCTTTGTCACATCACTAGCTTGATACAAACTTAAAGAACTGATAGTTCAAGGACTAAATCCCAGAGTTAACAGTTTAAAATATTAAAATGTACAATGTGCAACAAAATATGACAAGACAGAGAAACAGGAAATGATGCCCCATTCAAAGAAGCAAGATAAAAATCCAAAAACCGGGAAACGGACTTTGGCCCAGTGGTTAGGGCGTCCGTCTACAACATGGGAGGCCCGCGGTTCAAGCCCCGGGCCTCCTTGACCCGCGTGGAGCTGGCCCATGTGCAGTGCTGATGCGCGCAAGGAGTGCCGTGCCACACAGGGGTGTCCCCCGCGTAGGGGAGCCCCACGCGCAAGGAGTGCACCCATGGAGAGAGCCGCCCAGCGCGAAGGAGGCAGCAGCCTGCCGAGGAATGGCGCCGCCCACACTTCCCGTGCCGCTGATGACAACAGAAGCGGACAAAGAAACAAGACGCAGCAAAAAGACACAGAAAACAGACAACCGGTGGAGGGGAGGGGAATTAAATAAATAAAAAAAATAAATCTAAAAAAAAAAAAAAAAATCCAAAAACCATCAACGAAGAAGACCAGACTTGGTACATACCAGGAAAGACTTTAAAAAAATGATTTTCAATATGTTCAAGGACATAAAGGAAGCTACAGAGAAAGAACTTAAGGATATCAGGAAATCAATTAATGAACAATATGTGAATCTTAATAAAGAGATAGAATTTTTAAAAAGAACCAAACAGAAATACTGGAGTCGAAGACCATAAGAACTGAAATGGAAAATTCCCTAGAGGGTTTCAACAGTAGATTGGAGCTGGCAGAAGAAAGAATCAGAGATTGCAAAGATTAGATAATTGAAATGATTAAGGCTGAGGAACAGAAAGGAAAAGAATTTTTAAAACTGAACAGAGCCTACGAGACCTGTGGGACACCATCAAGTGTACCAGCTGTGCATTATCAGTCCCAGAAGGAGAAGAGAGGAAAAGGCGTAAGGAATATTCAAAGAAATAATTGCAGAAAACTTCCTAAATTTAACAAAAGGCATGAATATGCATATTTGAGAATCCCAAAGAACCCAAACAGGACAAAATCAAAGAGAACCATGCTCTGACACATAGTAGTCAAACTTTCAGAGGCCAAGAACAAGGAGAAAGTTCTGAAAGCTGCAAGAGGAAAGAAACATGGTATGTAAAAGGGAGCCCCAATAAGATTAAGTGCTGATTTCTCATCAGAAACCATGGTGGCAAGAAAGCAGTGGGACAAAATATTTAAAGTGCTGGAAAAAAAACCAATTGCTAAACAAGACTTTTATATCCAATTAGATTATCTCTTAAAAATGAGGGAGACATTAAAACATTCCCAGATGAATAAAAGCTAAGGGAGTTTGTTATCACTAGACCTGCCCTAAAAACAATGCTAAAAGGAGTCCTTCAGAATGAAAGGGAAGGACATTATAAGTGGATTGAAATAGCTTAAAGAAATAAGGACCTCTGGTAAAGGTAACCAGTTATTTAAATACCAGTACTAATGTATTGTATTTTTTTATATATAACTTCACTTTTTTTTACTTACGGGTCCTAAAATGCAAATGAATAAAAAGTAATGATAAATCTATGGTTTTCGACATACAACGTATAAAGATATAATTTGTAACAAGTGTAATAAAAAGGATGGGACATAGGGGTATAGGAACAGCATAATTGTGGGCTATTGAAGTTAAGTTGGTATCAAATCAAATGTGAATGTTATAGATGTAAATGTTAAACTTAAGCCCATGGTAACCACAAAGAAAATATATGAAAAATATATCCAGAAAGAAATGAGAAGGGACTCAACATGGTATCCTACAAAAAGTCAAATACATATGAAAGTAGGCTTAATGGAAGAATTGAAGGATAAAAAAGGTATGACTTAAAAGTACCAAATAGCAAAATTGCCGAAATAATCCTACATTATCAGTTGTGACTTTAAAAGTAAATGGAGGGAAGTAGATTTGGCTCAATGGATAGGGCATCCGCCTACCACATGGGAGGTCTGTGGTTCAAACCCTGGGCCTTCTTGACCCATGTGGAGCTGGCCCATGTGAAGTGCTGATGTATGCAAGGAGTGCCGTGCCATGCAGGGGTGTCCCCCATGTAGGGGAGCCCCACGTGCAAGAAGTGCACCCTGTAAGGAGAGCCACCCAGCACGAAAGGAAGTGCAGCCTGCCCAAGAATGGTGCCGCACACACAGACAGCTGACACAACAAGATGATGCAACAAAAAGAAACAGATTCCTGGTGCCGCTGATAAGGATAGAAGTGGTCTCAGAAGAACATGCAGTGAATGGACACAGAGAGCAGACAAAAATAAATAAAAAATTAAACTTAAAAAAAAAACATGTTGATAATGTAATGACAGGGAGCTTAGGAACACACAGGACAGGGTTTAATCCACTTTGCAGGTTGAGATAGCGGGTGGCTGAGGGAAGGTATGCCAGAGAAAGTGCTACCTGAGATGAGTACTAAGTAGGAGTTTATCCAGGTAAAAAGATAGGGTGGTGGTGCTACAGACAGAGCCTAAACAAAGGCATCCTTACGTGAAACAATATGTGAATTGAATTAGAATAACTGAAGACTAAATTTTAAGGCAAGGAGTTACTGGAAGAGAAGAAATAAAGGAAGACAGAGATCAGGTCATGGAAAGCCTTGTGTGCTTTATTTTGTAGATGATGGGGACACCTTCAAAGGGTTTTCGGTAAGAGAAGAATAGCACAGTCAGATTGTCATTATATATAAATCACTTGACTTTAAAAGGAGCCAGACAGATGGGAAAGACCATTAGAAGGCTACTGCAAAAGTCCAACTAAGAAATGGGACAATAATAGGAATCATGAGGAAGGGTCAGGGATGTAAGAACTATTTGGAGAAGAGAGCAGTAGGACTTTTCAGCTGACTGCATGTTAGGGTGACAAAAAAGGAGTCTAGGATGATGGCATGATACTGGAAGACTGGGAACTAATAAAGGGAACCCAAGAGGAGAAGCAGATTCGAGGGTAAGAATGAAGAATTCTGTTTCAGACATGTTGCAAATGAGGTGTCTGTCAGACATACAAGCAGAGATGTATGAGGCCAACAGGCTACTGGGTGTATGGGTGTATGGTGCTCAGGGCCTGGTGCTTAGAGACTTCTAAGTCTCTAAGAAGTCATCTGCCAAAGCTAGTAGGAAAAGTCATGAGGTAAGACTCCTCAGTAACTGCGTGTAGTGGGAAAAGTAATGAGCCAGGCATGGAATTCTGGGAAATACCAACATTTGAGAACAGAGGAAGAGAAACGTGTGAAAGACATTGAGGAGGATTGGTCAGAGAAGCAGTTGAAAGGGGAGTAACTTTGAAGCTAAACAGAATCGGTTTAACCCCCTCTCCACTACCTATTGGCTTGAGCGAATAAGACCAAGTTCTGAGTCTTGGTTTTCTCATCTATAATATGGAGATAATAATACCTTGCAGATTGTGGTGATGATTAAAGGTGATAATGTATGAATTCTAACTTTCAAAAGGGCCTGGCACAATGCCTATCTCATTGTAGGCAATAATCAAATGTTATTTCCTTTTCTTGTTAGTTTAGCCCTTTTATGTATCGTCTCTCTCTGGAACTAATAGGAAGTATCATATGCTTGGTTGTTATGTAGTTTTTAACTTAATCAAGGGTCATATTAGAAACAGCTTGGCCTCTGCCAATCTACAGTTACTCTAAACTGAAGTCACAATGTAGAAATTTCAGATTTGTAATGGTATTCTAGAAGTCCATAAAACTACTACTCTGCTATTGCTTTATTTTCTGTTTCTCCAGAACATCACAGCTACTCTGCAATGAATAAAATTAGCAAATAATACCATATTTGAAAAGGGCTACGAATTTGTAGTTGTTAGAGGTGATATTAAGCTTTCTATCTGTGTCGAGAAAGATAAGGGAATTCTGTATATGGTAGGTGCTGAAAAGGTGCTAGAATGCCTAAGAACAATAAAATTAGAAAAGAAAAAAACGTGTATGACTCAAAGATTAGTTAAGTAGAGGTTTTCTTTCTATTGGAAGCCAAAACATATATTACATCATCCTGGCAGGCCTGCTTTTAATGATCTGAAAGCTTCAATGAAGCAAGTATCATTTAAAGCTTTGAAGAGGGAGAAAAAAGGGTGTTTCAAGTCCCTCAAACAATTTACTGCTCCAGTATTTCTAATCATCACATCATGTGAATATTTTTTCCTTTTGACTGGAGAGCAAAGGAAAAAGGAAACCTGTAGAAACTGGAGTTGGACAAGAGAACAAAGTTCGTAGATGAAATCCTGTCTAATACTGGCAACTGAAACAAGACTCACCCCTCATGTCCTTTAAACAGACCCAGCTCAGTTCTTTTTTTCCCTTCAGTGATTTTTAAGGGTCACAAAAGACACTTCAGGCTGAACTAAACAATCACGGGAAAGTTCTTTCAGGAAAAAGATGCAATGACTATTGCACTTTATCTTGGTCATGCCATTGGTAGGCCATTTCCCCTCAGAAATTTCTCTAATTAGAATGATGAGCTGAAAAGAGGCAATTTCAAAGTCAAATCAATAAAATAAAAAATCTCCAAATAACACAAATTTTATTACTGTGAAAATTACCTTTCCTTTGTCCCAAAATGAAAATGTGATTCTTGCTCTGTTATTGCATGGTTAAAAATGATGACCTTCAAGAATCTATACAACTAAGCCCAATAAGCACAAGGAAAGATGCTCAACAACATCAGCCATTTGGGAAATGCAAATTGAAACCACAACGAGATACTATTTCACATCCACTAGAATAGTTACTATTTAAAAACAGAAAATAACAAGCATTGGAGAAGATGCATGTTCTGAATGATGTTTCTGTAAACCTGCAACTGTGCTAATCTAGGGAGTGGACATAGCTTAGTGGTTGAGCACCTGCTTCCTATATATGAGGGCCCCGGGTTCAATCCCCAGTATTTCCTTAAAAAAAAAAGAAAATAATCTATAAAATAGGTTTAGAATGGACTTTAGAAGTCACCTAATTAATCCAACCCTTCTTTCTCAATCCTGTGCCTGAATTTCACAATGTCTCCATTCAGTGATTGTCTAGAATAGCACTGTCCAAAAGAACTTGTGATGATGGAAGTGTTCATTATTTTGTGCTGTTCAGTAGCCACATGTGGCTCTTATGGACTTGAATGTGACTAAAAAAATGAAATTTAAATTTTATTCTATTTTAATTAAATTTAAATAGCCACATGTGGCCAGTGGCTATAGTATTGGACAATGCATGACTGGTATCTATTTAATTACCTTTAATAATAACAGCAAATCCATTGCCTTCCAGGGAGCTCTCTTCATTTACAGACAATTCTAATTATTAAGAAAATGTCTTCTTATATTGTGAAATCTGTCTCCCTGGTAACTTCCACCCACTGGTCCTAATTTTGTTTTCTGGGGCCAGATAGAATAAACAAGCCCTGTTTCAATAATGATTCATCATCAAGTATTTGAAATCAGTAATCATGGTCCTCATACTCCTTTCTTTGAGTTTAACATTCCCAGTTCCTTTAACTGTACTTTACCATTTGGTTTCAAGTTCCTTGAACATGTTTCAGTTAGCTAATGTTAATGATGATGAAAATAACAACTAATATTTATGAAGAACCTAAGAAGTATTAGGCACTGTGTGAGGCATTTCTCATGCATTAGCTCATTTGAAACACTTTCTATCCTATAAGTCTGGTACTATTATTTGCCCTGACCTTACTAATGAAGAAACTCAGGCTCTAAAGCTTAAGGAACTTACCTGAGACCACTGGGCAAAGAATCAAACCTATGTCTATTGATTCCAAAACTTCTGCTTTTAACTATTATGCTATGTTGCCTCTCTCCCGAAAGCACAGCACAGCACTCAAAACTAAATGCATACTGTAGGGAAACGGACTTGGCCCAGTGGTTAGGGCATCCATCTACCACATGGGAGGTCCGCGGTTCAAACCCCAGACCTCCTTGACCTGTGTGGAGCTGGCCCATGAGCAGTGCTGATGCGCGCAAGGAGTGCCCTGCCACGCAGGGGTGTCCCCCGCGTAGGGGAGCCCCACGCGCAAGGAGTGCGCCCCATAAGGAGAGCCGCCCAGCGTGAAAGAAAGTGCAGCCTGCCCAGGAATGGCGCCACCCACACTTTCTGTGCCCCAGACAACCTGGGGAAGGGGTAGAATTAAATAAATAAATAAATCTTTTTTAAAAAAAATGCATACTGTAGGAATTGTTTGAAATTAATGGAATTTAAGCTCCATGACGACAGAGACTTGTTGCTTCTACATATCCAGCTCTGAAACAGTGCCTGGCATACAGGAGGCACTAAATAAATATTTGTTGAATGAAAGAATGAATAAATAGAGCAAAACAAAATCCTCCTCATCATGGCCTCTGTTCTTCTTTTATTAATTCTAGGTCTACTTAAGCTTCTTGCCAGTTACATTGCCCTGTTGCACAATACTCAGTTTAATCCTTTTGTAGTTTTGCTCTTAAGGCACATGCCGTCATGCCCCTTTTTCTTGACCAGCTTTTTCAGTCGGGAAATTTTTTATTTAACTCGAATATTTATTTTGTTAAATTTCATCTTATTATATTTGGCTCACTGTTTTGGCCTGTCAAGTTTATCTCATAAATGATTATATGCCAGTGCTTTAGAGAAAAGCCCTGAAGAATTCTTGCTCCTTAGGTTCCTTAAGCTATCCTGCTCCTTCTCATCACAAGATTAAGTAGTTAAATTCTTTCTAGGATTCTATGAGATACTCCAGTATTTTTTTCAATAAATTTTCTTTTCTGCTTAAGCCAGCTAGAGATGGTTTCTGTTACTTGCCACCAAAAGAATAGCAAATACTACATGGTATATATATATTTTTGTCTTTATTCATTTTTTTAATATTACATTAAAAAAATATGAGGTCCCCATATATCCCCATCCCCCTCAACCCACTCCTCACCCCATAGCAACAATCTCCTCCATCATCATGAGACATTCATTGCATTTGGTGAATACATCTCTGAGCACCACTGCACCTCATGGTCAATGGTCCACATCATAGCCCACACTCTCCCATGTTCCACCCAGTGGGCCATGGGAGGACATACAATGTCCGGTAACTGTCCCTGCAGCATCACCCAGGACAACTCCAAGTCTCAAAAACACCTCCACATCTCATCTCTTCCTCCCATTCCCCATATCCAGCAGCCACCATGGCCACTTTCTCCACACCAATGCCACATTTTCTTCAATTACTAATCACAATAGTTCATGAATAGAATATCGTAAGTCCACTCTAATCCATATTCTATTCCTCTGTCCTGTGGACCTTGGAATGGTTGTGTCCACTCCACATCTATATCAGGAGGGGGCTTAGGGAAACGGACTTGGCCCAGTGGTTAGGGCATCCGTCTACCACATGTGAGGTCCGCGGTTCAAACCCCGGGCCTCCTTGACCTGTGTGGAGTGCGAAAGAAAGTGCAACCTGCCCAGGAATGGCGCTGCCCACACTTCCCGTGCTGCTGACGACAACACAAGCGGACAAAGAAACAAGACGCAGCAAATAGACAGAGAACAGACAACCGGGGGAGGGCGGGAATTAAATAAATAAATCTTAAAAAAAAAAATGAGAGGGCTTAGATTCCACATGGATGCTGGATGCAATCCTCCTGCTTTCAGTTGTAGGCACTCTTGGCTCCCTGGTGTGGTGGTTGACCTTCTTCAACTCCATGTTAGCTGAGTGGGGTGAGTCCAATAAACCAAAGTGTAGGAGCTGAAGTCTGTTGAGGCTCATGGCCTGGCTATATATGGTCAGTCCAGAGATTCAGATCCCCTGGGTATATATTAAACCCCAGCACCAACTACAATTCTGGTAAAGTAACAGGAAAGGCTTGTGAAAAAAGATCACATCTGAGTCCGGCTCCATCACCCAGAAACACCAACTCCAAAGAAGGGCCAACTGACATGGCACTGAACTCCATCTGCCATGACCATAGAACCTGTGGGTCTCTGTAGCCCTCAGAAGAACCAGTACCCGGGGTTGTATCTACTTTATCTGTCTCTGGGACTCTGCTGAGGTGTGCATAAGGGCAACCCCTCTGATAACCAACCAGCTCTTTTTTGGAGACTCATAGCCATATAAGCCATATAAACATTTGTCCTTTCCATTTCCCCCTTGCTCCATTATCTCTGAACATGGCACTTCAAGCAATGAAGATTGACTGTCACTGTGGGCCCTAAGGGGAAGGGGAAAGAGGTATTGAACAGATGGAACCAATGTAACTGTGTGGGCAATAGAAGTGTTTCACAAGAGTATGCAAGGATGGATATTAGACATGTAAAATTACACCAAAAATATATGGTATATTTGAAATGAGGTCTCCAGCTGTTACTGTGCTTGGCATTTGTGACTGCCTATCTGTCTTATGATTATTCTTAAAGGAAGTGAGTAGTTGAACAAATTTATTATACCACTAAAAAGTATCAAGATACAGGGAAGCGGACTTGGCCTGATGGATAGGGCGTCTGCCTACCACATGGGAGGTCCGCAGTTCAAACCCCAGGCCTCCTTGACCCGTGTGGAGCTGGCCCATGTGCAGTACTGATGCATGCAAGGAGTGCCGTGCCACGCAGGGGTGTCCCCTGCGTAGGGGAGCCCCACACGAAAGGAGTGCACCCCATAAGGAGAGCCGCCCAGTGTGAAAAAAGTGCAGCCTGTCCAAGAATGGCGCCGCCCACACGGAGAGCTGACACAACAAGATGACAGCAACAAAAAGAAACACAGATTCCCAGTGCCGCTGATAAGGACAGAAGAACACACAGTGAATGGACACAGAGAGCAGACAACTGGGGGCGGGCGGTAAGGGGAGAGAAATTAAAAAAAAGTATCAAGATACAGCTCAAGGGAAGCAGATTTGGCTCAATGGTAGAGCAACCTCTTACCACATGGGAGATCCAGGGTTCAAACCCAGGGCCTCCTGACCTGTGTGATGATCTAGGTCCACGCACAGCGCTGCTGCATGCAAGGAGTGCCATGCCACCCAGGGTGTCCCCCACTTACAAGGAGTGTGCCCCGTAAGGAGAGCTGCCCAGCGCAAAAAAAGTGCAGCCTGCCCAGGAGTGGTGCTGCACACACGGAGAGCTGACGCAGCAAGATGACACAACAAAAAAAGACACAGATTCCAGGTGCCGCTGAAAAGAATACAAGCGGACACAGAAGAACACTCAGTGAATGTACATAGAGAGTAGACAACTGGGGGTGGGGGGTGGGGAAGGGGAGAGAAATAAATAAATAAATAAATCTTAAAAAAAAAAAGATATAGCTTAATAAAGTTGTCAGTAGATGTTTTCAAATGAGAATAGCTTCCCCTCCCTAACTTCCTGAGATGCCTCCCTTATCTGTTTACTCATAGTTTTCTGTTTGTTGTTGTTGTTGTTTTCTCATTGTCTGCTCCTTGTCCTTGATTTAGGAGGCACAGGGAACCAAACCCACGACCTCCCATGTGGGAGGTAGGTGCTCAACTGCTTGAGCCATACCTGCTCCCTGCTTGTTTTGTTTTTGCTTGATGTCTGCTCATTGTCTTCTCATTATTTGTCTTCCGTAGGAGGCACTGGGAACTAAACTGGGGACCTCTCACATGGGAGGCAGGAGCTCAATTGCTTGAGCCACATCTGCTCCCCTGAGCACAGCTTTTAAGATTGCATAAAGCTAGATCTCTTAATCCTGACGTATGTGTGTGTTGGGGAGTGGTGTGACAATCGAAAGCTAAATATTTATTAAGTGCCTATAATTTTCTAAGCACCATCATTGTTTTATAGTTGGGGAAAGTTTTGGAGGTTATCTTGCCCAATAACAGAAAGCTAGGTGAATCTGGGAATCGAACCCAGTACTGGCAATCGCAAAGCCCATGATATATTCATTCCAACAAGCTGCCTGAACTAAATATTATATGCTTTTGAGTTGAAATTCAGAAGATTCTCTTCTTTAATTTTAAGTTTCTCTATTTTTTTCCATCAGTCTTATCTTCTAGAAAATATATCATTTATATTTCGTTCTAAAATATATTGGCCCAGCAGTGAATTATTCATAGGATTCCATGTAGCAAAAGTTCTTAGGTCACCTTGGTTATCTCCTGAAACTCCGGATATGGTCATTGTGTCATCTTTGTAGTTCATATGGTTGCTAATCACTGAGGCCTAGATTTATTGTAGATCTCAATTTCAGCCAGCCCCAGCACGTGACAATCTGCTTTATCCCTCAAATAAATTAGGAGATGGTTATGTATTTTACAGAATTGTTCACCACAAGGATAACTTTCTAAAAAATTTCTGTTTTCTAAGGAAATTCTAACTACGATCAACTATTTCTTCATGTAGTATACCTAAGAAATAAAGGAGTTCTTCTGTGATGAGGAAATAATTCTTGACTATAAAGATCTATTATGTAAATTATATCTGTTTTAGACAATGCAAACCAATTGTGAATTGTAATTTTTAATTAATTTGCCTCATTTAATAGGTGCTATTAATAATACAATAAATTTATAGTCTTTAAAAATTGTTAATTCAGACCCTTCATAGCCTGTTCTCTCCATCAATCATACTGCATTAGTAGGCTTTTATTATATTTATATTTTCCCATTTGATTTGTAAATTGAGCTCATTGCTCAAGCCTAGAACATATATACCCATGACACATAGGTAAGAGTTATATACACACAACAACAAATCAGAGCCTCAATCCCCTTGGCATCTTCTAAATCACCTTTCATGAAAGTCATTATGTTTATCTATTTACTCATCTATTTCTTCAACAGATACTCACCAAGTGCCTACCATGTGCCAGGCATCATTCTTTGTGTGTATGTGTTATTAATTTTTATTTTTATCTTCACAAGCTGACAGGCTAAAATTGTATCTTTCTAAATAATTCATGAAAGAACATTTTTGTAATTGTGCTTTTAACTACAGTCCATCGTTTAAAATAGGACTCATTGTGTTGTAGAGTCCTATGCTTTTTCTTTTAATTTTTACTTTAGTAACATATACAACCTAAAATTTCCCCTTTTAACCACAATCACATATATAATTCAGTGCAGGTATTATTCCTGATGCTGGAGATATAGTACATAATGAAAGAGACCAAAATATCTGCCCCTGTGGAGTTTACATTACAGTGCAGGGAAGGTCTCACAAAAAATGAGCTGAAGTAGCAAAATATACAGTATGTTAGACAGTGAGAAGTAGTAAAAAGAAAAATCTGGGAAACGGACTTTGGCCCAGTGGTTAGGGTGTCCGTCTACCATATGGGAGGTCCGCGGTTCAAACCCCGGGCCTCCTTGACCCATGTGGAGCTGGCCATGCGCAGTGCTGATGCGCGCAAGGAGTGCCGTGCCACACAGGGGTGTCCCCCGCATAGGGGAGCCCCACGCGCAAGGAGTGCGCCCCGTAAGGAGAGCCGCCCAGCGTGAAAAGAAAGAGCAGCCTGCCCAGGAATGGCGCCGCCCATACTTCCCGTGCCACTGACGACAACAGAAGCGGACAAAGAAACAAGACGCAGCAAATAGACACCAAGAACAGACAACCAGGGGAGGGGGGGAAATTAAATAAATAAATAAATCTTTTTAAAAAAAAATCTGCAAAAGATAAAAGGGAGTGTATGTGTGAGGAGGGTGCAGTTTTAAATGATGTGGCCAGGGAAAGCCTCACTGAGAAGGTGATGAGTTTAAACCTGCAGGAAATAAAGCAGTGTTCCATGTGGTTATCTAATTCCCCAGGAGTAGCATTTGAGGCAGAGGATTGGGCATGTGCCTGGCAGGTAAGAGGAACAGCAAGGAAGCCAGAGTGGCTAGAGTCAAGCGATGAGGAGGTTAATGGTTAGAAATAAGGTGGTCAATAAGGTGGGGAGGGTTAGATCATGTAGGTCATCTTAAGGAATTTGGCTTTTACTCAGTGAAATGGGAAGCAGCTGAACAATCTTGAGCAAAGCAGTAGCATGTTCTGGATTTGTGTTTTGGAAGAATCGCCCTGGCTATTGTATTAAGAATAGGATGTAGGAGGGTGAGGAACTAAGAGGAGCACGTACTTGGTTCTGTCCTAGTGTTGATTCTTAGTAGTCATCAGTTATACCAGGAAGTTATAGCTAATGCTGTTTACAAGAGATGACACCATGTCTTAGTTTGCCAAAGGCTGCCAATGCAAAGCACCAGAAATGGGTTGGATTTATAATAGTAATTTTATTATAGTTTTAAGGCCGTGAAATATCCGAATCAAGGCACCATCACAGATGTTTTCTCACCAAAGTCAGCTACTGGTATCAACAAGATAGCAGCTGATCTCTGCCAAGGTCCCTGCCTTCCCTCAAGGCTCACCATCTCCAGAAGCTCACCTGAGGCATATGGTTCATCTCTTCAGCCTTTAGCTGCTCTGTGGGTCTAGCCTCTTGGAGGCTTCATGCTTCAGCTTTGGCTGCTGGCAACCTTTAAGGCCTCTCTCACACATGGCCAGGTCAACACGGCAGAACTCCCTTTTCTGTGTGTCTTCTTTCTCTCTGTATCTTCACTTATAAAAGGCTCCAGTTAAAGGGCAGAGACCCAACCTGAGTTATGCCTCACTGACATAGTCCAATCAAAGTGATCTAATCAAAAGATCTAATCAAGTTCTCTTAACTGACTCTAATGAAATCAAAGGGTCTCACACCCACAGAAATGGTTTAGTTTAAAAACAATCTTTTTCTGGAATTCACAAAATTCAAATTATAACACCCATGAGAAAACAATTAGCTGAGTCTAGACTGTAAGACACTCTACAAGATAACTGGCCTGATGTCTTCAAAAGAGACAATGTCATGAAGAAAAGAAAAAAAGGTCTGTGTCTGTTCCAGATGAAAAGAAACTAAAGAGGGGAGTGGGTGTAGCTCAATGGTTTGAGAGTGCTTACTTCCCATGTACAAGGTCCTGGGTTCAATTCCAGTTAAAAAAAAAAAAAAAAGGAAACTAAAGAGACATTACCAAGTATAATGTGTAAACCGTGAATGGATCCTGGGTCAGAATATCAAACAAAGAGCTATTAAAGCTATTCGAGAACAACTGGAGAAATTTTTATTCAGACTGGATGTTAGGTGATGTTATGTTAATTTTCTTACATGTGATAATGAAATTGTGGTTATGCAGGAGAATGTCCTTACTCTTTGGAGATGAAGTATGTAGGGGTTAGGTGTCATGATCCCTGTTACTTACTTTCAAATGAAAAATTGGATAGATAGATGATAGAGCAAGAGACAAAAAACAAATGAAGTAAAATGTGGCATTTGGTGAATCTAGGTAGACAGTCTCCATGTGTTCTTCATATTACCATCAGAACTCCTTTTTTTTTTTTTTTAAAGTTTTCTTTTTTCCTATCTGGTTGTGTCACTGTCTTTTTGGTGTGTTGCTTCACTGTGTGTGGGGTCTGTGCCTTACTGCGCAGGTCTGGGATGCCTTTATTCTTTTTTTTACCAGGAGGTCCTGGGGATCAAACCTGGGTCCCTCTATATGGCAAATGGGAACTCAATTGCTTGAGCCACAGCCACTTCCCCTATCATAACTCTTTTGTAGGTTGGAAATAAAAATAAAATGTAGTGTGAGTGGGGACAACCTATTACATTTCTGGTCAGAGAGGTGGGTCATCATGATTCTTTCAACTCTTACTATTGTGGATATTTTTCTTTAAGTTTTCCAATCATTTAGCTTGAAGAGATTTCTTTTCATTACACACTAGCAACACTTACCTATCACCTGCCCTTTTCAACTTCAGCTGTAGGAAAGGATATAAAATAGCCACAGGATAGGATAGTCTCAAAATAAAATGCCTCTTCCTTAAACTTTATCTGAAATAATGCTTTAATGGATGTTACACATTTTATAGTTGGATTCAAGAAAATAAAAAAACAATTGAAAAGCAGAGGGAAAATACAAGGACAAAGTAGGAAGCAAGTAAACCATAATGCCAGTAATACAGGCTGTGAATTAGTTTCCTACAGGTATTTTAACAAATTATCACAGACTTGGTGGTTTAAGATAACAGGAATTTATTATCTTACATTCTGGAGACTAGAGACCAAAATAAGTCTTATGGGGGTAAAATCAAAGGTGTTATCAGGGCTGGCTCTTTTGGGGGGCTCTCGGGGAGTGTATTAGTCAGGGTTATGCAGAGAAACAGAACTGATAGGATATAAAAAATGTAAATATTAAGAGATTTATTGTAGGAATTGATTCACACAACCATAGGGATTGGCAAAGCCAAATTCCAAAGGGCAGGCCACAGTTGGAACCACTATAATAAAAGAGACATTGACTTCCCCAGGAGAAGCAGGCTGGCTGAAGTGGAGATAGAATCCTCTTTCTGACTCCTGAGGCCTTCAACTGATTGCCATCCTCTCCTAGCTGATGACAAAATCCTTTGTTGAATGTAGATGTAATCAACCATAGATACAACCAACTAATTATTTAAATTCATCTACAAAAGACCCTCACACTTAACAGTGCTTGCTTGACCAAATAACTGGACACCAGAACCTAGCCAAGTTGACACATGAAATTAAGCATCACAGGGAGAATCCAGGTCCTTGCTTTTTCCATCTTCTAAAGACAGTCCGCATTCCTTGAAACAGGGCCGTACATCACTTTGCCTTTTCTTCCCCTGCCTGCAACATCACATCACTTTCTTCTATCATCAAATCTTCCTCTGCCTCCCTTTTACAAGAACACTGTGATTACAGTTAGGGCCCACCTGAATAATCCAGGATACTCTCCCCATCTCAAGATTTTTAATTTATTTTTCCATGTAAGGTAACATTCACAGTTTTCAGGGATTAGGACCTGGATAACAGGGATTAGGACCACTGTTAAGTTGACAACAGGGTGAGTGAAAACAAAGGGTCACATGAATAAATAAGAAATAAAGAGGAGATTGCCACTCAATTCTTGAAAGTAAATTAGAAGTTACAAAAATATCATTCCTCCTCAGAAAGGGTATTCCTCATCACCATAAAACATTTAGACTGAGATAGTAAACCTGGATGGAGGTGCTTGATTTTGGACTCTGCCACTGACTCCATGAACGATACCAGGCAAATTATTTTAACAGCTATGTTTTAGTTTCCTTATCTTTAAAATAAGAAAATTATTTTGGTGGTGGAGAGAATTCAATATTATAATGCATACAAAGAGTTAACATTGTGCCTGGCCCACAATAGGTGTTCATTAAATGATATCTGTTATTATAATTATTTCCAAAATAGGCTGTGCATCCCCCATGATGCTGAATCAGTGAGCAGTGTTTCCAGGGGTCTCGATGGCCCCTTCTCCTTTTTTGCATTCTTTATAAGTCAATAAGGAAAGCTTACATGAGTGTCAAACTTTTTTTTTCTTTTTCATTTTAAGCATATTTGATAGAAGGTTCTCTAAAAGATATTGCAAACTTCCCTGGCATCCTAAAAAAGATAGTGAATATAAGTCACCTTTTGCTTATTAACTCTGGTTAAATATTATGAATACTGCTTATTTTTCTGGACCATAATAGAATGATATCCTAACAGAACAAAAAGGTTTATAAAACTCTTCCTGCAAGTGGCCTGAGGTGATCTCTGAAAACGATTTGCTGCTCACTTGATCCAGAAAGCGCCACAAAAATCATGCAAATCAAGAGGTTCACATCTTTGTGTTCACTTTAAGAACAACCAAGAAATTGCCCAGGCCATCAAGGATATGCATATTCAAAAAGCCATGAAGTATCTGAAAGAGGTCACTTTGCAGAAGGAATGTCACATTGGTGGTGTTGGTACGTGTGCACAGGCCACGCAGGGTCAATGGCTCAGAAAAAGTAATGAATTTTTTATTGCACATGCTTAAAAATGCAGAAAGTATGGCTGAATTAAGGGTTTAGATGTAGATTCTCTGATCACTGAGTACAACCAAGTTATCCAAGTTCGCAAGAGCTCATGGTTGGATTACACCAGGCCTGAGCTTCTCATCCCACATGGAGATGATCCTTATTGAGAAAGAACAAATTGTTTCTAAATCAGAAGAGGAGGCTGCACAGAAGAAAAAGATATTCCAGAAGAAATAGAAGAAACAAAAACTCATGGCCAGGGAATAAATACTGCATAAAATAAATGCAAATAAAAATTTTTAAAAAAAGGTTTATAAAGTCAATTATTTGTCTCCTACACAGTAAATGACTTCAAGATAATGATCATTTATCTGGATCGGCTCTTCAATGGATCACTAGTCATTCACTTTTCTGTTTACATTTATCACTACTGTCAGTGTGTGGCTCAGGCTAGCAACACTTAAGAACCACCTCAATGCATTTTATTTGCTGCCACTAAACTGATCATACTGGTCGTTTATGAGTTTCTAAATCAAGAGCGTCCCTCTGAAACTCTTAGAAGACTTCCTGTCTCACAATGATGCACAGAAACTCTATAAACATTGGCTCCTCAAGGACCATTTTTACTTATTTTCAAATTGGTGACTATGTTCTGAACAGCTCAGAAGTCTGACTGCCATGTTGCTGAGATACTAAGGAGAGTTCAACTAAGTTAGAAACTAGCCTGAGAATCTGTCTAATGTTCAATGCTAATGAAAGCAACAGGAAATTAATGTGTGACAATACCTTCTAATTTAATGATCTTATCTGACTAAAGCTGCTCAGTAAATTACTCTGCCTAGGGAGGGGAGTTCTTATGTTTTTGTTTACATGAATATTAGACAACCCTTGAGGCTAATGATGGACATTATGCACCCCTATGTATACAAATGTATGTATATATAAACAGGAAATTTATATTACCCAGGTGATCTATCCATATTAAATCTTGCTTCTAAATTCTTGCTGTCAACAACCTCCTTGCTTAATTTTTTTTTTTTTTTAATTTTTTTATTTTTTATTGACTTTGTAATAATATTACATTAAAAATATATATGTGAGGTCCCATTCAACCCCACCCCCCCACCCCCCCTCTCCCCCCCCCCAACAACACTCGTTCCCATCATCATGACACATCCATTGGATTTGGTAAGTACATCTTTGGGCACCTCTGCACCTCATATACATTGGTTCACATCATGTCCCATACTCTCCTCTATTCCATCATGTAGGCCCTGTGAGGATTTACAATGTCCGGTGATTACCTCTGAAGCACCATCCAGGGCAGCTCCATGTCCCGAAGATGCCTCCACCTCTCATCTCTTCCTGCCTTTCCCCATACCCTTTGTCCATTATGTCCACTTTTCCCAATCCAATGCCACCTCTTCTATGTGGACACTGGATTGGAACAACCTCCTTGCTTAATTGAACACTTTGTTGATATAATACTTTTTGTTGGTTGGTTTACTGCCCCCCCTCCCCCCAAATTAATCCTTGCCCTCAGGGAAGGTGTGTGAACTAGCAAGTCTTCCCCATCTTTGCTGTAGCGGAGGCCTCTCTGTTAGTCTTAGCTGTGTGTGACAAATTTTTAGAGAAAAGAGGAGCAAGGCACTGGGAAAGACAAGTTAGTATAGTACACAAACTTCGATGAATTCTTAGATGAGCAATACCCATAATTAAATATAAGTATAAAACTCTTACCAAAATAAAACAAAACCCATGTTTTAATTAACTGTCTTTCAAATTATCTGTATCACAGGTATTTGCAGGTCTACTATACGTTTTAGGTATGCCTGTTATGTGTTACTGAAATTTATTTTTATTAGTACTGTCCATCAGTGCAACATATACAGTACAGAAAACCATTCATTTTAGTTTACAAAACAGATGTAATGAATATAGGGATATATGGTGCTTCTTTCTCTGTATTTTCCAGAAATCTGACAAAGCAGGAGTTGTTTTTGTCCTACCCTCACTGATTTTATATTAAGGACTATGTGTATTAGCTATATATTGATAACAGTACAACAACTGCAATTTCTACAGCACTGACTATGTGCTAAGCATTGTATGAAGCACTTTTAATGTTGTGATAGTTTTAAGATTGTTCACAAAATCCTATGATAATCCCCTCCTTCCTTTAAGAGGTGGGTCCTAATTCCCTTCATCTTAAATCTGGGCTAGACTTAATGACTCATTTCTTTCTTTCTTTCTTTTTTTTTTTTTAATGAGGTACCAGGGCTGAATATTGAACCTGGGATCTCATACCACCGAGCTACACCAGCTCCCCTGCACTGATATTTTTGTTTGTTTGCTTGTTTTGTTTTTAGGAGGTACCCTCATATACGGGAAGCAGGCACTCAACCACTTGATCTATGTCTGCTCTCTATTGGAGTTTTTTTGTTTGTTTAATTTACTTTTTTGTTTTTCCTTCTTTTGTGTGTGTGTGTTTTTCTATTATTTTCTACCCATCGTTTTAAATGAAGAGAATAAAATGAAAGTGACAGTGGGTGACTTCAGAGACTAGGTCATAAGCCGTACAATTTCCTACTTGCTCTCTTTCTCTGAAATCACTTGCTCTGGGGAAGCTGGCTACTACGTTATGAGGATTGTGTGGTGAGGAACTGAGGCCTCCTGCTAAAAGCCACAAGAATCAGCTGAGAAGCAGATCCTCCAATCCCTTTCAAGGCTTCAGATGACACAGTCCCAACCAAAATCTTGTCTGCAACTTTGTTTTTATTTTATTTTTTGTTTGTTGTACTTTTTTTTTTTTGTCTGCAACCTTGTGAGAGACCTTGAGTCAAAACCATCCAGCTAAACAGCTCTAGGATTTCATATCCTCAGAAACTGTGTGAGACAATAAACGTTTATTGTTTTAAGCCCCCAAGCTTTGAGGTAATTTGTTACACAGCAACAGATAACTAATATACATATATTATCTTTTTTATTCTCACCACCACCATGGAACAAGTATCACCATGTAAATGAGGAAACAAAGGCCCAGGTGGGTTAAGTCCACACAGTTAGCAGGGTTAGACTCAGGACATCAAGCCCATATTCTGTATTAAACTATCTTTTTAAGTTCTTATTTCTTTCAACCAATTTATATACATCATTCAGTCTTTACTTCCATTTTTATTTTTTTCTGCTTATTCACAAGGATATAATGGAGAAGTTGTCAAGGTCTTGTTGACATCCAAATAAATTAAAACAATATACTAAATATAGTTATATTAAATACAGTTTCTTACCACTTTACTAGTCTAGTAATTCCATCAAAAAAGGAACTGTTTGGCTTGACTACTTCTCTTCCTTTTCCTTTAGTATTATTGGCATTATCACCATTCATCATTGCCTACTTCACTGCTATCAGTGACTAAACACTTTATGCATGTTATTTAATTTAGTCCTCAGGACTACCCTATAGTTTCTCTTATTATTTCTCTTTTACCAATAAGGAACTATGGCTCATAGAGATTAAATAGCTTGCCCAAGATATTAGACTAAGAAGTGAAGAGCTGGGGTTGAAATGAGGGTTTCCTTACCTACCACGCCTGGACTCTTAACTCTCTGCCTTTTTCCTCCTTTTTTTTTTTTCCCTCTTTTTTCTCCTCCCCTGCTCCTCTCTTCCACTTTCGTCTTCTTCTCCTCCTTCTCGCTCTTCCTTCTCCTTCTCCACTTCTTCTTCTAAAATAAACTTTTACCAGCTGATAGTGATCCCCATTTCCTTTTCCAAATGCTTACAATTTATTCTTTTCATGAAATAGTCGGAGAATATCACCCACAGCCTTCAGTGTGCTGAACTGATCTTCTGAATATTAGTTAAGTTCACTGATTTCAATCTTCTGGAACTTCTCCTGTCTACCTCCCATGCTCCACCCCCAACTTTCTTAAAGACTGTCAAGGTCACAAGATACAAGAACAATATACTAAAAAAAAATTACATTTCTCTATGCTTGCAATAAGAAAATTGGAAATTTAAAAATAATACCCTTTTATAGGAAAAAAAATACATCCTAATGTAAACTATAGACTATAGTTAATAGTAAAATTATAATATTCTTTCATCAATTGTAACACAGGTACCACACTTATGCAAAGTGTTAATAATGGGGTGGGTATACAGGAATGCAGTATTTCTTACATGATTTTTCTGTAAACCTACAACTTCTCTAATTTAAACATTTTTTAAAAATCCAAAAAACATACTTTATAACGGTTGCATAAACATGAAATATTTAGGGGTACATTTAACAAAATATGTGCAAGATTTGTACATTAGAAACTATAAAACATTGCTGAGAGAAATTAAAGAAGACCTACATAAAAATGTACTATGTTCACTATTTTTTTTGCAAAGAAACCAAATAAATTAAGTGGGGGGAAAGAAAGTATTTTCAATGAATGGTGCTAGAATAATTGGTTATCCATATTAGAAAAATAAAGAACCTAGACCCTAACCTCAAACTAATCAATAAAGTTTATTTAAGATGTATATAGGGGAGTGGATGTAGCTGAAGTAGTTGAACGCCTACTTCCCATGTATGAGGTCTGGGGTTTGATCCCCAGTTCTTCCTAAAAACAAACAAACATATAAATAAACTAACTCTCATTGGGGAGCAGATGTAGCTCAGTGGTTAAGTTCCTGCTTACCATGTATGAGGTCCTGGGTTCAATCCCCAGTACCTCCTAAAAAAAATAAAGATGTATATAGACCTAAACATAAAAGCTAGAACCTTTGTGGTCTTAGAAGAAAATATAAGGTAATAGCATTAGAAACTTAGGGCAGGAAAAATTTTTTAGACTGGACCCAGAAAACACTAACCATAAAAGAAAAATTGGATAAATTGGACTGTAAAAACTTCCATTTTAAATAAAAACATACACCATTACATAAATGAATAGACAAGCCACAGAATAGGAGAAAATATTCATAATACCTGTATCTGACTTATAATCAGAATATATAAAGGACTTCTACCTTTCAATTAAACCAATTAAAAATGGGCAAAAGGACAAAGGCAGATATACAAATGGCAATAAGGAATGAAAAAGTGTTCAATATCATTAGTCATCAGGAAAATGCAAATCAAAACCACAATGAGATACCATTTCCATCCACTAGAATGCCTAAAATTAAAGACTGACAATGCGAAACGGTGACAAGAATGTTTAACAACTGGAACTTTCATACACTACCAGTGGGAATATAAAGTTTATCAGCAATTCCATCCCTAGGTATTTACCCAAGAGAAAAGGGAACATATGTCCACAAGAAGAGTGATAGACAAATGTTCTGGAAGTTTTATATCAGCCAAAAACTGTATACAACCCAAATGTCAACTAACACATGAACAGACAAATTTGGCATATTCATACAGTGGAACCTACTCAGCAATAAAAGGAACAAAGTAATGATACACATATCACAATGTGAATGAATCTCAAAACGACTATGCAGAACCAAAGAAGCCAGAATAAAAGGGTACATACTGTATAATCCCATTTATGTGAATTTTGTAAACAGATATACTTAACTATGGTGACAGAAAGCAGAGCAGTGGTTGTCTGGGGCAGGATGGGGGTGGGGGGTTACTATAAAAGACATGATTATTATGACTTTTTTCGGTTTCATTTCATTCTTGACCAAAGCTTCTCGTTAAGTAGTTAATTATGGAAAATTGCAACACTAACATAAAGGAATGCGGAGGTACGTGAATTGTCTGCTAGAAAATGAAATAAAAATACTGAATGTGTAAAAAAAGACATGAGGGTGATGGAAATTTTTATATATCTTGGTTGAGGTGATGGTTACACAAGTATATGCATTTGTCAAAACTTACTTAAACATGTTGTTAAATTCTATCTTACAAAGCTGATATAATTTATTTAAATAAAAAACCAAAAAACTCATAAAATTGCCCACTTAAATTCATTGTATATAAGCTACATTTCAATTAAAACAAACATTTTCTGGAGAAGAAAAGAAAGGGGGAAAAAGTACAATGGGGCCAGGAGTAAGCAGAAAAACATTCCAGACAAGGGCAGATTAGGATGTTAGAAGTTCCTGATACCATTTTTTTTTTCAATCTGGTTGCGTCACCGTCTTTTTGGTGTGTCGCTTCACCGGGCCTCTCTGAGCCATATGGGGGGGCCTGGGATGCCTTTCTTTTTTTTTCTTTTTTTACCAGGAGGTCCCAGGGATCGAGCCCAGGTCCTCCATATGGTAACCAGGAGCTCAATTGCTTGAGCCACTGCCGGTTCCCCCTGATACCATTATTACCAGTTTATGGCACTGTTTACCTTTGTATGTATCCTTCTTTCATTCTTTTATCCAGGACCCTATAAAATCTGAGTTTCTTGGCATATTCTCATTGCTGGTGCATTAGTTTTATGATTTTCTCTTTTTTTTCCTTGTTGAAATTCTTTGTGACTAATTACATTATAGGCAGAATTTCTTTTCTGAGAAGTAATACTTAAGGATTTCCTTTTCAGAGTCAAGCCATGGAATAATGCCTCTTTTCCCTTTTGAAATCTACTTTCCTAAAATCTAGGCTATACATTTGGGCATGCCCTGCCTTCCTTTCCCTTACTATTCCAACCCTGAAAAGTCTAAGGCAGATGCTCCCATACTTGCTCAGGTCATAGCAAATGAACTTAGTATCAGTAATTTTTTCAAAGCACTTCTAGACTAAAAGAAATACCTAACACTTCCATTTAGGTGCTACATCCAAACAACTTAGTAAGTATTTATGTTCTAACAATTAGTAGTCTTTTGGGGGAAAAAATATACATACTTTGAAATAAAAAGAAAATAAAATTTGTGTTTTATTATTTAATCACAAATTACTTAATAATGGAATGTGTGTGCCTGTTGAGCACTGAATAAAAATCTTGAACTCAAATCTTGGAACCAGATCAAATACCCTCAACTCTTGTTCCACATTTTGTGTAGGATTTGCTTTTCATTACACCAACAACTGAAAACCCAGTTTTACAGACATGATATAAAAATTTTAAAATATCCAGTTGCAATCCTGTGACTTCATTACAGACTTTGAGAATCACAAGTATAATAAGGTAATGCTTTCCTATTTTGGAGGTTCTATTATGTCTACTTTGCTAACCTATTCCTCCTATTTTTAATTTCTTGAATAAATAATATATATACATACAAGATTCAAAAGGTATAAAAGGGAACAGTGAAAATTAAGTAACTAACTTACCCATTTCCTTCAATGTTAAAGAACTTCTTGTAAATCAGTCCAAAGATGTTACATACATATGAGTGTGTGTATGTGTGTGTGTGTGGGGGGGGGCAGAGAGAAAGAGAGACTTTAAAAAATACAATGGTAGTATATTATACACACTGTTCAGTTCTTACTTTTTTTCCACTTAATTGTTTTGGAGCTCATTCTATATCAGTAAATAAAGGGCTATATGTTTCTTTTGTCATAGTGAATTGTGTGAATGTGTCATAATTTATTTAGCCAGATCCTTATGAATATCCTTAAATATACATCATCTTGCACACATGTGCATTATCTGCCGAAGAAATTCCTAGAGTGCATTTCCTGGTTCAAAGGATGAATACATTTTCAGTTTTGAAAGATGGTGACAAATTGTACTCCACCGAAGTTCATTTAATTTATACTACTGCCAACAATATATAGGAATGCCCATTTTCCTACTCTCACCTACAGTGTATTAAGCTTCTTAATCTTTGCCAATCTTAAAGGTGAAAAGTGATATATCATTGTAGCTTTAATTCACTCATTATTAATGAAGTCAAGAATCTTGTCATATTTTAAGAACCATTGGTAATATGTCATTATCAATTGATAAATGGACAAATTCCATGTGATCATCTGAAAAGATACAGAAATTGCTTCAGGCAAAATCCAATGGAATTGAATTGATAGTTCAGAAATAAACTCTGACATGTATGGCCAACAGATTTGGACTAAGGTACTAAGTCCACTCAGTGGGGAAAGAATAATTTCTTCAAGATATGGTGCTGGGAGAACTGGATATCCATATGCAAAAGAAAGGCTAACCCCTACTCACACCTTATACAATAATTAACTCAAATGGATCAATGACCTAAAAATAAGAATCGATACTATAAAACTCCTAGAAAAAAATTTAAGGGAGAATCTTTAGGACCTTGTGTTAGCCCATGGTTTCTTAGACATTATACCAAAAGCACAAGCAACAAAAGAAAAAATAGATAAATGGGAGTTCATCAAAATTTAAAACTTCTATGTACTAGATGACGTAATAAAGAAAGTAAAAAGACAACCTACAAAGTGGGAGAAAATATATGGAAATATCTGATAAGGGTGTAATATCCAGAAAATATAAAGAACTCTTAAAATTTAATAACAAAGAGCCTGATGATCCAACTAAAAAAAAATGGGTAAAAACTTGAAGACATTTCTCCAAAGATAGTATTCAAATGAACAATAAACACAGGAAAATGTTCAATATCATTAGCCATTAGGAAAAGGCAAGTTAAAACTACAATGAGATACCACTTCATACCCAGTAAATAAAAAAAATGGAAAGTACAGAATTACCAGATGAATTCTAGGAATCCCACTTCTAGGGATATACCCAAAGGAACTGAAAGCAGGACTCAAACAGGTATTTGCACAGTGATGTTCATAGCAGCATTACAATTGCCAAAAGATGGACGCAATCCGAGTGTTCATCAACAGATGAAAGGATAAGGAAAATGTGGTATATCCATACAATGGAATATTATTCAGTAATAAAAAGAAGTGAAGTGCTGATACGTGCTACAACATGGATGAATCTTGAAGACATCACATTGAGTGAAATAAGTCAGACACAAAAGGACAAATACTGTGCTAAACCACTTGTAGACAACCTGCTTCTGGGTCGGGGTTTCATACGTAGCAGAGCAGCTCCCTTGCTGCGATCTATTGAAAGTCAGCCCACGAAACAAGGGAAAACCTTGTGAAAAAGGGAAAGAAAAAAAAGAGATAAAAAAAAGAAAAAAAAAAAGGAAAAGAATAAAAACAAAACAAAAAAGGACAAATACTGTATGATTTCTCTCATATGAAATAATTAGAATAAGCAAATTCACAGAGACAGAAAGCAGGATAGTGATTACAAGGGGTGGTGAGAGGTGGGAATGGGGAGTTATTATTAAGTGAATATGAATTTTGGTGTAGGAAGATGAAAACAGTTTAGAAATAGTGCTGAAAATTACACAGTGTATTTGTCAGTGTATTTAATGTCAGAGAATTGTCCACTTAAAATGGATAAAATGATTTTTGTTATGTTTATTCTACCACAATTAAAAATAAATGTTTTAAAAAGCTGTTAACAAAAATAAAAAGACAAACCTTTTCAGTAAACTTTCTGTACCTATCCTTTCTTCTACTTCTTTCATATTGTGGTTTTGCTATTTTTATTTGATATTTAGGAACTCTGTATATAAGGGAATTAGCCCATCATCTGTGATATGAGTTACACATATTTTCTGCATTTGTTGCTAATCTTTTATCCTTATTTATAGGATTTTTTAATCACACAATTTTTTTTCCATTTTTGTGTAATGAAATATAGCCACCTTTTATTTTATGGTTACCAGGTTTTCTATCAACCATACTTAGAAAGGATTTCCCCTCTGTGAGATTTAAAAAACATTTTCCTGTGTTTTTTTTTTTTCTGTAAATTTAAAAACGCTGTTTATGGTTTTAAAGATGGCTACCAGTTGTACTCATTGATTTAAAATGCTTCCCTTAACACAGACTAATTTCATTTTCACTGGGTCAATTACTGGACTTTTGATTCTGGTCCACTGACTTCTGCCTGTCTATTAATATGCCAGTAACAAAAGGTTGTGTAATGTGGTGATGAAGAGTATGTACTCTGGAGCGAGTACTTGAGCTCAAATCTCACCTTGGTCACTTATGAACTGTGAAGATTAGGCAAGTTATTTTCAAGGATCAGCAGCGAATTAAATGAGTTATTATATATAAAGTGCTTAGAATGGTGGTGCCTGGGACATGGGAAGTGCTTTGTGTTAACTATTGTAATAGAATTATTGTGACCTTATAATAAATTTGAATATCTGGTAGAGAGCTAGTCTTTACCCACTAAACCCCATTGCTTTTCTTTCCAGGGTCTACCTGGCTACTCTTGTTTACTTTTTCTGTATGATGTTTACAGTAACATTGTCTCAATAGAACAATCAAACAAACAAAATAAATTCCTGTTGGTATTTTTTTACAGAGTTCATATTAATTTATAGATTAAATTAGGGAGCATCAACAGCTTTACGATTTTGTCTTCTTTTCCAAGAACATGCTATGCCTTTTCATATGCCCAAGTCTTCAGTAGCTTAAAAGCTTTCTTCATATAGTTCTTATATATTTTTGTTAGGCTTATTCCAAAGTACTTTATCTTCTTTTGTTATTATAAATAGGATCTTTTTTTATTTGACTATATAAAGGCTATTATATTTAAAAATAAATGATTGATTTTAGTATATTAATTTTGTCCAACTACATTGCTGAATTTTCATAATGTTAATAATGGATTTCAGTTTGATTTTCTTGGGCTTTCCAAGAAACTAATTACATCACCTGCAAATATTGTAGTTTTTACTTCTCCTTTAAAATTTTCAAAGTCTCTCATTTCTTTCTTGGGCCTAAGAGCATTGACTGATATCTTCAGAAAAATGTAAATAATGTTGGCAAGTAGTATATAGTAAAATTGTTTTTATAATTATATCTAGAACTCCTATGTCATATTTCTTCCTGCTGAGAGATGAATACAACATGGCGATAAATCAAAGATTGAAAAATTTTTTAAAAATTTCTATATATATATGAAGGATTTTTAATGACATGAGAAAAGGCTTATATGTTAAAAAATACACAGATTATATAAATGTATATTTAACAGATACTGCTATATAAAGATAACAATGTATAAACATATACTAGAAATAATCAATTATTTTGATGGTGAGATTCTCTCAGTGGTAAGCTTATGTGTAATTATATTTTTTGTTACACTTCTACATTTTCTGTTATAAATGTGTTTCTTGGATGATTAGCAAAACATAACTAGTGAAAAAAAAAAAGAATTTTTCAAGTATCCTGCATTTTGACTTTGAGCTTATGTCTTCATGGTTGAAATCCCTATCACCATGCTCTCCAAACTCAGGCTAATTTTGCGATCTGCCTCAGGAATGCTCTATCTATTTCTTCCATCTGGCCAGGTAGCTGACAGTATAATCCCACAATGATGTCATTCTTTTCTGCTCTTCTTTTATCTGAATCCAGATGTTCTCCAGCACACTCCCACCCTGAGATCTGTGTCTAGATATCCATGCAGCTATAGCTCTTTTTGATACACCAAACTGCTTAAGTCTATTTCTTTTTTGTTACCCATGATTATCCCCACAAGACCTCCAAGTAATTCACAGATGGAAGTATCCCACAAGGAAACATGCTCTTTGGTACTCCTGGGCACTAACTCCCCTTAGAAAGCATTTTTATGGTTTTGAACACTGGGATGTCTCCTAAGACACTCTAAGGAAACCCAAGCCTAGCCAAGATGATGACTAATGCACTAATACAACTTTTGGAGATATAGCATAATTGGAGAAAGCCCAAAAAACCATACTGATTGGCTTTATTACAAACTCATACTATCTAACCTCAACTGGACTCTCATGGTTGCTGGGTAATCATTTTAGTCATCTCCTCCTAATGCTGTATGACATACCTTAGAGCAGCTGCTCCAGACATTTTCCATTATCAAATTTCCAAATTTACACTATGCCCCAATCCCCAACTCTCAGCAGCTAACTTCTTTCTTCTCTCATTTTGAGATCAAGCCCATCTGATTGTTTTCAGTCCTTCAGTTTCCTTCTCTGTGTATTTTTAAAAATTTATTTTATGTATTTATTTCTCCCCACCCCCTCCCTTGTTCTCTGCATTTGCTGTATCTATTTGTTATGTGCTGGTCTTCTTTTTTTTTTTTTTTAAGATTTATTTTTTATTTATTTCTCTCCCCTTCCCACCCCCACCCCCCCAGTTGTCTGCTCTTTGTGTCCATTCGCTGTGTGTTCTTCTGTGTCTGCTTGTATTCTTGTCAGCGGCACTGTGTCTCTTTTTGTTGCATCATCTTGCTGTGTCAGCTCTCTGTGTGTGCAGCGCCACTCCTGGGCAGGGTGCATTTTTTTGTGCGGGGCAGCTCTTCTTACGGGGCTCACTCCTTACATGTGGGGCTCCCCTACACAGGGGACACCCCTGCATGGCACGGCACTCCTTGCACACATCAGCACTGCGCATGGGCCAGCTCACCACACAGGTCAGGAGACCCTGGGTTTGAACCCTGGACATCCCATGTGGTAGGTGGATGCTCTATCCATTGAACCAAATTCAGTTCCCTGGTATTCTTTTCAGGAGGCACTGGGAACCAAATCCGACCTCCGATGTGGGAGGGAGGCACCTAATTGCTTGAGCCACCTCTACTCCCTGCTTTATTGGGTCTCTCATTGTTTTCCTTGTGTCTCTTGTTGCATCATCTTGTTGCATCAGCTTGCTGTGCCTTTCCATTGTGTCAGCTTGCTGTCTTGCTCATCTTCTTTAGGAGGCACCAGGAACCAAATCTGGGACCTCCCATGTGGTAGGCGGAAGCTCAATCGCTGGAGCCATATCCTCTTCCCTGTATCTTTTTTAAAGCGATTTTATTGAGATATATTCACACAGCAATCTATTCAGAGTGTACAATCAATGGCTCCTACTACAATCATAGTGTTGTGCATTCATTACCACAAAAAATTTCAGAACAATTTTATTAATCCAAAAAGAAAAACTCCACACCCCTTAGCAGTTACCTCTCAATCCCTCTGTACTTCCTCCATCCTAAATAACCACAATCTAATTCCATATTTATAAATTGATTCATATTTATATTTCATTAATATATAAATGGAATCATACAATATGTTATACTTTGTGTCTTGTTTCTTTCACTCAGCAGAAATTTTTTTTTGCTTGATATTAACATCTTGTAACATTACCATATATAACATTTGTTCAGGTTCAAAGAAAAATGGTCTTATATATGCAATATTGCCCATATTCATATTTCACATGGGGTTTTACTATGCTATACAGTCCCATGTTCCATTTTTCAGCTTTCCTTTTAGTAATGTACATGATCTTAGATTTTCTCTTTCAACCATTGACATACCCATATAATAGCACAGCTAGTTACAAACATGTTGTGCTTTCATCTTTTTTACTAATTTCCAAAGATTAACACAATGTTTTTGTCAATTCTGCACAAGTTAGCCCTCAGCTTTCCATTCTCTAACCTCATTCTAGTTAGTTTTATGGTGATCCACATTCTAGTTATTAATTTCATGAGTTTACACAATATATTTAGTTCATAATAGCGCAATCATACAGTATTTGTCATTTGAGTATGGCTAGCTTCACTCAACATAATGTCCTCCAGGTTCATCCATGTTGTCATATGCTTCCCAACTTCATTTCTTTTTACAGCTGCATAATATTCCATTGTGTATATATGCCACCATTTGTTTATCCATTCATCAGTTGATGGAGACTTGGGTTGTTTCCATCTTTTGGCAATTGTGAATAATGCCATTATGAATATTGGTGTGTAGATGTCTGTGTAACTGCTCTCAGTTCTTCTGGGTATATACCTAGTGGTGGTATTGCCAGGTCACATGGCAAATCTATATTCATCATATTTAGGAACTGTCAAACAGTCCTCCACAGTGGCTGTATCATTCTGTATTCCCAACAACAGTAAATAAGTGTTTCTATCTCTTCACATCCTTTCCAACACTTGTAGTTATCTGTCTTTTTAATCATGGCCAATCTAAATAATTAAAGACTAAAAATGAAAAAAAAATAACGAAATAGCGGCCAGTCTAATAGTTGTGAAACGATATCCCATTGCAGCTTTGATTTCAATGTCCCTAATCTCTAGTGATGATGAACATTTTTTCATGTGTTTTTTCACCATTTGATTTCTTTTTTTTTTTAAAGATTTATCTATTTATTTTTCTCCCCTCCCCCGCCCCCACCCCAGTTGTCTATTCTCTCTGTGTCTATTCGCCGCGCCTTGTTTCTTTGTCCCCTTCTGTTGTTGTTAGCAGCACGGGAATCTGTGTCTCTTTCTGTTGCGTCATCTTGTTGTGTCAGCTCTCTGTGTGGGCAGCGCCATTCTTGGGCAGGCTGTACTTTCTTTCGTGCTGGGCAGCTCTCCTTATGGGGCGCACTCCTTGCACATGGGGCTTCCCTACGCGGGGGACACCCCTGTAAGGCAGGGCACTCCTTGCGCGCATCAGCACTGTGCATGGGCCAGCTGCACACGGGTCAAGGAGGCCTGGGGTTTGAACTGCAGACCTCCCATGTGGTAAACAGACACCCTAACTACTGGGCCAAGTCCGTTTCCCTGATTTCTTCTTTGGACAAATGTCTATTCAAGTCTTTTGCCCATTTTCTAACTGGGTCATTTGTCTTTTCACTGTTGAGTTGTAACATTTCTTTATATTTCATGGATAGTAAACCCTTATTGGATACATGATTTCCAGATATATTCTCCCATTGAGTCAGCTGCATTTTCACCCTTTTGACAAAGTCCTTTGAGGTGTTTAATTTTGAGGAGGTCCCATTTATCTGTTTTTTCTTTTGTTGCTTGTGCTTTGGGTGTAAGGTCCAAGAAACCACCACCAACACAAGATCTTGTAGATGTTTCCCTACATTTTCTTCTAGTAGGTTTATGGTCCTGGCTTTTATATTTAGGTCTTTGATCCATTTTGAGTTGATTCTTGTATAGATAGTAAGATAGGGATCTGCTTTCATTCTTTTAGCTATGGATATCCAGTTCTCCCAGCACCATTTCTTAAAAAGATTGTTTTGTCCCATTAACAAGAATTTGGGAGGTTTGTCAAAAACCAGTTAACCATAGAACTGAGGGTTTATTTCTGGACTTTCAATTCTATTCCACTCATCAATACGTCTATCTTTATGCCAATACCATGCTGTTTGATCAGTCACATCCTGACAGTCATCCACATCTACTTCAAGGAACACCACCTTGCTATACTTTTCAGAGAGGGAGTAAAAGAAAGGCTTGATCATTTTACAAGGCCCACACCATGTGGCTGAGAAATCAGCTACTACAAGTTTATCACCAGCATCGTTCAAAGCTGCCAGAAAATCTTCCCTGCTCTCGATGTGCTTCACCATTTTGGCTGCCAGGGGCAGCCAACTGTGGAGACGAGTGACTGTGAGAGTGTGAGGAAAAAAAACAAAAAGTGGGAATATGCCTGGGCCTTCCTTAACCTTTTGATAGATTTTTTTTGGAAGGTTTCTAACAATTAATTCAATTCCTATGAAAAATATAGGATTATTCAGATTATCTAATTCTTCTTGAGTGAGTTTTAGTAGATGATGTTCTTCAAGGAATTGATTGAATTTACCTAATTTTTCCAACTTATGGGCCTAGAATTACTTTACTATCCTTTTACTGTCTTCAAGATAAGTAGTGATATCCCTTCTATTTGTTTTTGACAATAATCTGTTTCTTCTTTCATTTGTGTGTGTCAGTATTGACATTTATCAGTTTCATTGATCTTTTCAAAGAACGAGCTTTTGTTTTTTTCTTCAATTTCATTGATTTTTGCCCTTATCTTTATTATTTCCTTCCTTCTGGTTGCTTTGGGATTCTTTTACTTTTTCTTTTAGCTTCTTAAGTTTCTTAAGGTGGAAAACTGGATTACAGATTTGAGACCAGTCTTTTCTTCTAATACAAGCATTTAATGCTAAAAATTCCCCTGCTTTTTGTTATAGCCCACATCTTTTGATATATTTTGGTTCCATTTTCATATGATAGAAAAGAGAGTGAGAAAAATAACAGGGATTCCCTATTGTACCCTCTTCAGGCCACAGAGGCTGCTTCTCTTGGTTCTTCTGGCCAGAGAAAAGGACTTTATCTAGGAATTCTTGGGCTGACAGGACTGATTCCTTCACCATCATTGTGGGAGGGCAATTTGGTGACTGGTGCTTGCTTTGGGGGCAGGGCCTGCAGAGCACAAAGGGAAAAACACAGGGATTCTTGCCATCCTCCACATCCTACAAGGGGTCTTCCTTTCTAGTCCTCTGGCAAGAAATAGTTCTCTTCGGGCTTTTTCCATCCATGTGTAATATGCACTTCTAGGAGTTGGGCTGCCCTTTAGTATCAGCTTGGAATATGGGAGGAAAAATCCCAGAGAAACTCACAAGTTTATCAGTCATTCTTTGAATCCTAATTTCCCTCCCCAATTTTCCTGCAATCATTTACTTTACAGTCATCTAACCATTGCTTTATGTCTTCTGGTTGGGATTTTGTTGTCATTGGTGTGAGAGAAAGGGTGGAACGAGTATTCTGACTTTATGTTAGCTGGAACCAGAAGTCCTCATTTCTTTTTTGAAACATGGGCAGACAGTCCATGGTGCTTCAGGTGGGTTGCCGGAAAAACAGACGAAAACTGTAACTGGTCCTTGGGAAAACCAGAGTATAGGGTAATTCTACAATGGGTGCAGTTTTCTCACAACATCCTGCAATTTCCTCAAATGTTACCCACTAGAGGACATTTCTACTTGGATGAAAAGGCCAAATCAGGACAGAAAGTCAGTCTGAACACCACGACATCTTTAAGGTTGATCAAGGTTTCAGAGGCCCAAAGTCCAAATCCAGGCATTGGCTAGAAGGCTTGCTTCCTCCTGAGGTCAGTAGCTTTCCAGCTGGCTGGCTGCTGGCAATCCTTGAGTCCTTAGCTGTCCTGCCACAGGCAAAGTCCACTCCTTTCTTTTCCCTGTTCCCAGTGACTTCAATTCCTAAGTATTTGAGTCTTTTTGTTGTTATTGTAACTGAAATTTTTCCCCTGATTTCCTCCTCAGATTGTTCAATACTAGTGTACAGAAACATTACTGATTTTTGCTTGTTGATCTTATATCCTGTGACTTTGCTGAATTTGTTTATTAGCTCAAGTAGCTTTGTTGTAGACAATTCAGAATATCCTAAATATAGGGTCATGTCAACCATGAATAGTGAGAGTTTTACTTCCTCTTTTTCTATCTGGATGCCTTTTTTTTTTCTTATCTAATTATTCCAGCTTAGCAGTTCTTTTTCTTTTTTCTTTCTTTTTTTTTAAAGATTTATTTATTTATTTAATTTCCCCCCCTCCCCTGGTTGTCTGTTCTTGGTGTCTATTTGCTGCGTCTTGTTTCTTTGTCCGCTTCTGTTGTCGTCAGCGGCACGGGAAGTGTGGGCGGCGCCATTCCTGGGCAGGCTGCTCTTTCTTTTCACGCTGGGCAGCTCTCCTTACGGGGCGCACTCCTTGCGCGTGGGGCTCCCTTACACGGGGGACACCCTTGCGTGGCACGGCACTCCTTGCGCGCATCAGCGCTGCACATGGCCAGCTCCACACGGGTCAAGGAGGCCCGGGGTTTGAACCGCGGACCTCCCATATGGTAGACGGACGCCCTAACCACTGGGCCAAAGTCCGTTTCCCAGCTTAGCAGTTCTTAAACTTTTTTTGTTCCATGGACTCCTTTGTCAGTTAGATGAAAACATGGATCCCTTCTTGGAATGTAGCAACAGAGAGTTTTATGACACTCAACATTGGAGGTCAGAGACAATAAAGATAATAAGTTGACATTTTTCAGTTCAAGCTCATGGATCCCCTGAAATCTTTCTATAGACCCCTTAAGAACCCCTGCTCTATCTAAGAACTTCTAGCACAATATTGAATAACAGTGGTGACAGTGGGCATCCTTGTCTTGTTACTGATCTTAGAGGAAAGCTTTCAAACTTTGCCCATTGAGTATGATGTTGGCTGTGGGTTTTTCATATATGCCCGTGATTATATTGAGGGATTTTCCTTCTATTCCTATCTTTTGAAGTGTTTTTTCTGCATCAATCGAGATGATCATATTATTTTTCCCCTTCAATTTGTTAATGTGGTGAATTACATTTATTGATTTTCTTAAGTTGAACCACCACTGCATTTCAGAAATAAATCCCACTTGGTTGTGGTGTATAAACCTGTTATATGCTGTTGGATTCTATTTGCAAGTATTTTGTTGAGAATTTTTGCATCTTTGTTCATTAAAGATTAGTCTGCATTTTTATTTTCTTGTAGTGTCTTTATCTGGCTTTGGTATTAGGATGATGTTAGTTTCATAAAATGTGTTGGGTGATTTTACCTCCTCTTCAATTTTTTGGAAGAGTTTAAGCAGGATTGGCGTTAATTCTTCTCAAAATCTTTGGTAGAAATTACCTGTGAAGCCATCTGTCCTGGACTTTTCTTTGCTGGGAGATTTTTGATGACTAGTTCAATCTCTTTAAATGTGGTTAATTTGTTAAGTTCTTGTATGTCTTGTAGAGTCAATATAGGTTGCGCATTTCTAGGAATTTCTCCATTTCATCTAGGTGTCTAGTTTGTTGGCATACAGTTTCTTATAATATCCTCTTAAGAGCCTTTCTTTATTTCTGTGGGGTCAGTTTAACTTCCTTCCTTTCATTTCTGATTTTATTTATTTGCGTCAACTCTTTTTCTCATTGTTAGTCTAGCTAAGGGTTTGTCAATTTTATTGATCTCAAAGAACTGGCTTTTGGTTTTGTTGACTTTTCTACTGTTGTTTTTTAAAAAGATTTATTTATTTATTTATTTCTCTCCCCTTCCCACCACCCCCCAGTCCCGGTTGTCTGTTCTCTGTGTCTATTTGCTGCCTGTTCTTCTTTGTCCGCATCTGTTGTTGTCAGCGGCACAGGAATCTGTGTTTCTTTTTGTTGTGTCATCTTGTTGTGTCAGCTCTCTGTGTGTGCAGCGCCATTCCTGGGCAGGCTGCACTTCATTTTGCACTGGGCGGCTTTCCTTACAGGGTGCACTCCTTGCGTGTGGGGCTCTCCTCTGTGGGGAACTCTCCTGTGTGGCACGGCACTCCTTGCGCGCATCAGCATTGCGCATGGGCCAGCTCCACACGGGTCAAGGAGGCCCAGGGTCTGAACCGTGGACCTCTCATGTGCTAGACGGATGCCCTAACCACTGGGCCTGGTCCGCTTCCCTCTACTGTTTTTTTATTCTCACTTTCATTTCTTTTTGTTCTAATTTTTATTATTTCTTTCCTGCTACTTGCTTTGGAATGGTTTGCTGCTCTTTTTTTAGTTTCTCCAGTTGTTCAGTTAGATCTTTGGTTTTTGCTTTCTTCTTTTTTAATATAGGAATTTAGGGCTATAAATATCTCTCTCTGCACTGCCTTTGCTGTATCCCATACATTTTGATGTTTTGTTCTTGTTTTCATTTGCCTTAATATAGCTATTAATTACACTTACAATTTCGACTTGACCCACTGATTGTTTAGAAGTGTGTTGTTTAGCTTCTACACATTTAAAAATTTTCCCTTTTCTCATCTATTATTGATTTCCAGTTTCATTCCATTATGATCTGAGAAGGTACTTTGTATAATTTCATACTGATTGAGAACTGCTTGTGACTTAACATGTGGTCTAACCCGGAGATAGATATGAGTACTTGAGAAGAATGTATAACCTGCTGATTTGGGATGCAAAATTCTTTACATGTCTGTTAGGTCTAGCTTGTTTATCATATTGTTCAAGTTCTCTGTTCCCTTGTTGATCTTCTGTCTAGTTGTTCTAGCTAATGACGTGAGTGGTGTGTTAAAGTCTACAATTATTATCATAGAGATATCTATTTCTCCCTTCAGGTTTGCCAGAGTTTGCCTCATGTATTCTGAGGCACTCTGGTTAGGTGCATAGATATTTATGACTGTTATATCTTCCTGGTGGATTGTCCCTTTTATTAATATATAATGGCCTTCTCTATCTCTTATAACATTTTTTGCATTTAAGTCTGTTTTGTCTGATATTAGTATAGCTACCCCTGCTCTTTTCTGGTTACTATTCACATGGAGTATCTTTTTCCAGCCTTTCAACTTTCAGCTGGTTTGTATCCCTGGGTCTAAGGTGAGTTTCTTGAAAGCATCATAGGGATGACTCATGGGTTTTTAAAAAACCATACTGTCAGCCTGTATCTTTTGATTGGGGAGTTTAATCCATTCACATTCAATGACATTACTGTAAATGCACTATTTATTTCCACCATTTTATTCTTTGATTTTCATATGTCGTATCATATTTTTATTGTCTTTTTACTCTTTTGGTTATCCTTTCTGTTATTCTTTCTTTTATACCCTCCTCCAAGCCTTTCTCTCCTGTCTTTTTCTTTCAGGTTATAAGAGTCCCTTTAGTACTTCCTACAAAGGCAGATTCTTTTTTACAAACTTTGTTAGTTTCTGTTTGTCAGTATTTTAAACTCACCTTCATATTTGAAGGACAATTTTGCCAGATAAAGAATTCTTAGCTGGTAATTTTTCTCTTTCAGTATTCTAATTAGATCGCACTGGTGTTTTCTTGCCTCCACGGTTTCTGATGAAAAATCCACACTAAGTCTTACTGGGTGTCCCTTGTATGTGATGATTTGTTTCTCCCTTGCTTTCAGAATTTTCTCTTTATCTTTGATGTTTGACATTCTGAGTAGTATGTGTCTTAGAGTTGGTCTATTCACATTTATTCTGATTGGTGTATGCTGTGCGTTTTGGACATGTAAATTCATTTTCTTTTATGAGAGTCAGAAAAATTTCAGCCATTATTTCCTCAAATACTCTTTCTGCCTCTTTTCCCTTCTCTTCTCCTTCTGTAACTCCCCACATACATTGCTGCACTTCATGTTATCATTCCACTCCCTGAGCCCCTTCTCAATTTTTTTTCTATTCTTTCTGTGTTCTTCTTTCTCTTCCATTTCAGCTGTTCTGTCTTTGGTATCACTTATTCTTTCTTCTATCATTTCAAGTCTGGCATTGTATGCCTCTAATGTGTTCTGTTCAACTCATTTCCATGAGCTTTGTTTTATTTTTCTATTCAGGTTTTCAAAATCTGTGTGCTTGTTACCTGTCTTTTTTTTTTTTTTTTTTTTAAATAAAAAGAGGTACTGGGGATTGAACCCAGGACCTCATGCATGGGAAGCAGGCACTCAAGCACTGAGCTACACACACTCCCCAATGAAAGTTTGGTTTTTTGTTTGTTTGTTTGTTTCTAGGAGTACTGGGAACAAACCTGGGATCTCATACATGGGAAGCAGGCTCTCAAATACTGAGCTACATCCACTCCCCATCAGGGTCTTCCTGATGTCCTTTGTTTCTTTAGCCATATTGTCTTTCAATCCATTCATTTTATTTTTGGAAGGTTGTATGGCATCTTGTTAATTAGTTCTCTCAAGTCCTGTGTCTCTTTTGGGGTTTTATATATTCCTTTGCTTGGGCCATTTTTTCCATTTTCTTAGTATGGCTTGAATTTTTTGCTGATGTCTAGGCATATGATTATGGTGAGTTTACTCTGATGCTCAATTTCTTTCTCACTTTTAGGAATTTAGTTGTAGGAGGTTGTGTTACTACTGTTCTTTGATTCTTGTTTCAATCTGTTCTAGGTCTTCAGGATTGTCCCTGTTAGTTGCTTAAATCTGGGTCCTGGACCCAGTAATGGGTTGCAGACCTGCTTCCAGAGGCCTTGTGGAGGGAGGCTGTAAAAGCCAGAAAAAGCCTCTTACTTATTTATTTTTAATTTCCTGATGTGCACTTCCTTCTTTGCCTAGCAGATGGCATTTTGGTAGGCCTCTCGATTTAAAGCTTGATCCAAGTGTGTTTGTGCAACATGGACAGGATCAATGTGAGGTTTCTGCCTGGAGAATAAGGGTCTCACAATTCAAACTTTCTTAAAGGCTGTTCTGCAACCTTTGCCAGTAGCTGCCTCCCTTTTCCTGGGTAGGAAATAATTCCATTCCTCCCAGCATCCTCAACAACCAGTCCCAGTCAGTAGGAAGAGTGATTGAGAGAACCAGATCCTTTTAGTCCCATGCTGGCTCCCAGAGTAAACAGTGGTATGGAGCTTCCTGGCCTGGAAGGGTTCATGGAACACAGCATGCCAAATTGGTGGGCCAAATGCTGTATCAGCCTTAGGCTGCATCTCTCTCTCTACCCTTTCCTGGGGTGGATCCTAGAGGCCCCCTTTATCTATAGCAGCCAACCCGAGGCCAGAGAATTCAAAATCGTCTGCTTGTAGCATGGGGTAAGGGTGCTGTGGCTGCAGTTGCAGCTTCTATTTATAGTCTTTCCGTTGAGATTCTTTTCCAGTGCCTCTCTCTCTTCTGAATGATGTCCAGCCTTCCCTGGTGTCCAAAACCTAGAACATTTTTTTCTAGGCCATTTCTGCCCTATCCTCTTTTTCTAGAGAGGAGAGAATTCTATGTTTTTCTAATTCACCATCTTCCTGGAAGTGCCCCTTCCTCTATATCTTAATATTTTTCTGCATCTTTATTTTTCCTTACCTTCTATTATTAAGATTAGTCTCTCCATCTGTGCTCTTGAGTCCATGTTGTCTTAGTTTCTCTGGGATTGTGCTCTGCCAATTATCTCCATTTCACTTGCATCTTTAATTTTGCCGTTTTTCATTAACTCCTCATTATCTACCTATCCATGTTTAAGTAGTCTCTTAATCTAAACAATCTTTCAGAGTCATAAAGCTACTTTGTTCTCTCTCTTTTTCACAGCCAAATTTCTCAGAAGAATGTGCTTTATTAATTATCTCCTCTTTTTTACCACACATTCACTTGGTAACTCCTGCAATATGGTTTCCATCACTCAACTAAAACTGTTCTTTTGAAAATTATGATTTCCCAATCATCATATGTTCAAGGACCTTTTCTTAGTTCTCCACCTGCAGCATTGTGATTGTCCATATCTTTCTTAAAACTCTCCTCCTTTGATGTGGTAGTTTGAAGCTGTATGTATCCCAGAAAAATATGTTCTTAAATCTAATCCATTTCTGTGGGTGTGGACCCACTGTAAGTAGAACTTATTGATGAGGCTATTTCAGCTAAGGTATAACCCACCTCAATCAAAATATGTCTTAATTCTCTTACTGGAGTCCTTTATAAACAGAATGGATAGAAAGAAATAGAGAAACAGAGACAGAGAGAGAGAGAAAGCCACAGAAGCAAGAAGCTGAAAGCAATGAAACCAAGAAGAGAAGGGAGAGACCACTAGACGTCAACATATGTCTTGCTATTTGCCAGAGGGGCCAAGGATTGCCAGCAGCCAGACTTGGGGAAGAAAGCATTGTCTTGATGATGTGCTAATAAGGACATTTTCATGGCCTCAAAACTGTTAAAGACTGTAAGCTAATAAATCCCCATAATTGGGAAGCAGATGTGGTTCAAGCAATTGGGCTTCCGCCTACCACATAGGAGGTTCTGGGTTCAGTTCCCTGTGTCTCCTGGAGAAGGCGAGCTGGCGTGGTGGGCAGGTGCAGTGAACTGATTAAGATGATGCAACAAACAAAGAGGAAAGACATTGAGAGACACAACAAACCAGGGAGCTGAGGGGGCTCAGGTGATTGAGTGCCTCTTTCCCACATGGGAGGTCCCAGGTTCAGTTCCTGGTGCCTCCTAAAGAGAAGATGAGCAGACTCAGAGAGCAAACAGCAAACAGACACAGAGAGCAGACAGCAGCTGCAAACAATGAGGGGAAAAGGGGATAAATAAATTAAAAATAAATCTTAAAAAAAAAATCCCATTGTTTAACTGAAACAATTTCATGGTATCTGCTTTAAGAAGCCTAGGAAAGGAAACGGACTTTGGCCCAGTGGTTAGGGCGTCCGTCTACCATATGGGAGGTCCGCGGTTCAAACCCCGGGCCTCCTTGACCCGTGTGGAGCTGGCTATGCAGCAGCGCTGATGCGCGCAAGGAGTGCCTTGCCACGCAAGGGTGTCCCCCGCGTGGGGGAGCCCCACGCGCAAGGAGTGCGCCCGTGAGGAAAGCCGCCCAGTGTGAAAAGAAAGAGCAGCCTGCCCAGGAATGGCGCCGCCCACACTTCCCATGCCGCTGACGACAACAGAAGCGGACAAAGAAACAAGACGCAGCAAATAGACACCAAGAACAGACAACCAGGGGAGGGGGGGAAATTAAATAAATAAATAAAGCTTTAAAAAAAAAAAAAAAAGAAGCCTAGGAAACCAAAACATTTAGCTTTTGTAATGTCACATCACACTATTTCTCTTCCTACATTTTGATTGCCTTCCCCCTGGTTCTTCCTTTTCCTATCCTTTAAATATAAGCATTCTCCCAAGTTTTGCCCTTGGCCCTCTTTCTTTCTTACTACACTTTCATTCCTCAGTGATTTTACCCAGTCACATCATCTATAGTTCTACTCCCAACTTCTATTCAATCTTGAATTCCGATTGGACAAGTTCATCTGAAAGGTTCAATGACTTCTCACTTCTTAAAGTCAATTGACCCCAAACCAAACTATCATAGCAACTCTTTTAACCAACCTTACTTAATTGAGCCTTTTATTCATTGCATTTAAAAATAATTAGCCTATACTGTTATTTTAAAATTTTAGACAGTATCCTTTGACTCCAATTAGAGCTGAGGATTTATCTTTTTCACCAACCCCATACATTTACCTTCCTCCAATATAAAGAACCATTTTTAGTTTTTAAAAATTCACTGTTTATATTTTTATGACTGTGTAAATATTATTCACTGCCAAGCCACAAGATGTATTATTATATTATTATTACATTTTCTTTGTTATATACTTTTTTCCTGTAGACATTTCTCCTTGAGTCTACTGTTCTGCTGCTTTAATCTGATTTGGTTGCTTTCTAACTCTCCTAAACAAACTCTTGTCTTCTTGTCTATTGTTCATTATCACCCTAACAACTTCTTTATCTGTCTCCTATTTCCTTGTTTCTAGATCCTATAATTTCATCTTCCTAGATTTACTTCCTTTTTCTTAATTAAACACATTTTTCAGTAATTTTGTGAGAAAAACTGTATGGGAGTTAAAATTTATAAGATCATGCCCAAGAAAATTCCTTTATTCTGACCTCATATTTGATTAATTATTGGGTTGGTTACAGAATTCTAGGTTGGAAATAATTTTCCTTTAGAATTTTGAAAGCACCGAATTTTCTTTTTGAGTTTCAGCTATTGTTTCCAGGATTGCTGTTGAGAAGCCTGATGCCATTCTAATTCCTCTGTTCTCTTTCTGGAATTCCTTTTTATAATCTTACACTTACTGGACTAGGCCTCTAATTTTTCCTCCTATTTTCTATTTCTTTGCCTCCTCTGGGCAATTTCTTCAACTTTATCTTCCAGCCCTTCCATTGAATATTTTCTTCCTGCTGTTATATTTTTAGTTCTCAAGAACTCTTTCCTATTCTTTTTTTGTAACCAGCTGTTCTTATTTAATAAGTCCAATGTCTTCTCTTTTGTTGCTTGAGGATATTATTGATAGCTTTTTAAAAGTTTTCTTCTGGGGCTGGGACTCCTGCTCGTTGCTTGCTAGTCAAAGGCGTGAGAAGCGCCCGCCACATCTCACCATCCATTTCCCACGCCTGGCCACTGAGCTGTGCATGTGCCGCAACAGCTTGTCAGCCCCACTTCCCACCATCATGCCCGCTTCCCACAAGGCCACTGCAGTGGTTATTTTTCTTCACAGACTGGGAGATACAGGGCATGGATGGGTAGAAGCCTTTATAGGTATCAGAAGTTCACATATCAAATATATCTGCCTGCATGTGCCAATTAGGTCTGTTAAATTAAACATGAACATGAGTATGCCTTCTTGGTTTGATATTATTGGGCTTTTGCATGATTTGAAGGAGGACGAACCTGAAATCAAGCAAGCAGAAGAAAATGTCAAAACTTTGATAGACCAAGAGGTGAAAAATGGAATTCCTTATAACAGGATTATTTTGGGAGGATTTTCTCAGGGAAGAGCTTTATCTTTATACACTGCTCTTACCACACAGCAGAAACTGGCAGGTGTCATTGCACTCAGTTGCTGGCTTCCACTTCAGGATTCATTTGCACAGGGTCCTGTCAGTAGCACTAATAAAGATATTTCTATTCTCCAGTGCCATGGAGATTGACCCTTTAGTTCCCCTAATGTTTGGTTCTCCTACAGCTGAAAGGCTAAAAACATTGGTTAATCCAGCCAGTGTAACCTTCAGAAAGGGCATGATGTACAGTTCGTGTCACCAGGAAATGATGGATATCAAGCAATTCATGATAAAATCCTACCATCAGTTGATTGACATCACTAAGAGGCCTTGTGTAGAAGTACACCAGCATATTGTAGTAGAGTAGAAACCTTTAAACATGCCCAATCCTGAAACTTATTGTTTGCAGTGTTAGAATGTTTTACAAACACTACCAATGATACAGACTAAAGAATGTCTCCTCATGGGAAATGTATGTTCTTTTAAGTTTCTATATTTGTATATGATCCAAGAGTATAACTGGTATTAAAATAGGTGAAGCAGCTAGCTTCTTTATCTCAAATGTAATTCAGAAAATATTGCAATCAGAAAAAAAAAAGTTTTGTTCTGCTCCCTGTTTTGTCACTGTTTCTTCTGAGGTTACCTCTTCACTACTCTGTTTGTTTTGTTTCGTCTTTTATCACATTAAGAGACTTCCCCCAAATGTCTGGTGATGCTTGCCTATCCATTCATATTTAGAGTTAGGTACTAAAAAATTGATTTTGTGAAGTAATGGAGCATCTTGACATTGAGTTTCATAGTAGAGTGAATGGATAAAGACCTAGTTGTTTCATTGTGGAATTCCTAAATATCAAATTTTTAGGGACTTTCTCTGGGGCTGCTTCAGTTGCTCCAGAAAATACTCTAGACTGGTATCCATTTGGTCACCAGCATTTTAAGAGATAAGCAAGGACAAGGAGCTGGACTGGGAGTATCAACATTCAAAACTAACATTAAATCTCCTTGTTTTCCCTAGGAAATCTCACCTCTGTTTTGTGCCTGGTATTCCTGAATCAAGTTAGTTTCTCGAATCTTCTTCTGGGAGAGGGGTAGTGACCTCAATGCTTGAGATGGGGGAGAGAATCTGGATATCTAACTGCTATTTATATAATTTTCACTAATTCTCCTGTTTTCAACCCTCCCTTTTGCAAGTATTTATTTATTTACTTTTTTTTAATATTTAATTTATTTCTCTCCCCTTCCCCCCCACCCCAGTTGTCTGGTCTCTGTGTCTATTTGCTGCGTGTTCTTCTTTGTCTGCTTCTGTTGTTGTCAACGGCATGGGAATCTGTGTCTCGTTTTTGTTGCGTCATCTTGCGCGTCAGCTCTCCATGTGTGAGGCACCATTCCTGGGCAGGCTGCACTTTCTTTTGCGCTGGGCGGCTCTCCTTATGGGGTGCACTCCTTGCGTGTGCGGCTCCCCTATGTGGAGGACACCCCTGCGTGGCGCGGCACTCCTTGCACGCATCAGCACTGTGCATGCGCCAGCTCCACACGGGTCAAGGAGGGTTTGAACCGCGGACCTCCCATGTGGTAGGCAGATGCCCTAACTACTGGGCCAAGTCTGCTTCCCGCAAGTATTTAGTATTCAGTGTTCTCTATTAAATCAGTTCCTAGTCATCCATTGGCTTGCTACCTTCAAAAATATGGTTGAAAGTTATAATTTCATTTCCTGTCATCTTGTTCTCTTTGTTCTTCTGGCTTTGTATCTCCCCTCCCTTAATTATAATTTTAGCATATTCTACAGAGCGGGCAAGTAAGCACATGTCTTTGATTTGACACTTTCTACCGTGGGTCTGTACTGTTTATGTCTACTTTCTCTTCAGCTCAGCAGGGAGCTCCTTAAAAACAGAGCTATATTTTCCTTATTCTTTTATTATTATTATTTTTCAGAAGATTTATTTATTTATTTCCCCTCCTTCCCCTCCCCTTGCCCTGTCATTTTGTTTGCTGTCTATGTTGTCTTCTCATTTTCTCTCCTCTAGATTCACTGGGATTCGATCCTAGGGATCTCTAACGTGGAGAGAGGTACCCTGTCAATTGTGCCACCTCAGTTCCTGGTTTCTGCTGTGCTTCACCTTGACTCTCCCTTTGTCTCTCTTTTGATGCGTCATCATCTTGCTGCATGACTCACTTGCGTAGGCACTGGCTCACCATGTGGGCACTTGTGGGGGCACTGGTTCGCCACACAGGCACTTTCTCTTCTTTTTTCACCAGGAGGACCCAGGGATCGAACACGGTAGGCTGAAACTCTATCACTTGAGCAACATCTGCTTCCCCCTTATTCTTTTAGTACCAGCACCTAGAACAATAACTGGCACCAAGGACATACTCAATAAATATTGTTGATTGAATGAATAAATGGATAAAGGAGAGCAGGACCATAGTTTATAATTCTATCCATACCTTATGTCACCTAGCACAATACTTTGAACATTGAAAGCATTTAATATAAATGAATTAAAAAAGGAAAGCTTTATGGTTGACATTTTGTATTTAAAATACCAAACATAGGATTCTCAGGAAGACTTCTTTGTGTAAGTGTAGTTTACATGACTATAGTATTTAGGGTTTACACTATAAGCTTAATGTAGTCATGTTAAGCAGGTAACTACTGAAAGTGAACCCTCACTCCATTGTTTAAAAAGTCTCAATCTTGATTAATTTCATTTTTTTAACAAGCTTTTTTTTGGGGGGTGGTCACCCCTCTTGCTTTCAGATTTTTTTAATAGAGGAAGAAAGCTGTATGAACATATTAACCACAAATTAAAAGTACTATACAGAGGAGCAGTTTACGCTCAGTGACTGAGCCCCTGTTTTTCATGTACAAGGTCCTGGGTTCAAAAAAACAAAAGTACTATACGAAAAGCCACTAGGGAAATGGATGTGGCTCAACAGACCACCTACCATATAGGAGATTCAAGGATTCGATACCCAGGGCCTCCTGGCTCATGTGGTGACTGGCCCACGTGCAGTACTGTTGTGTGCAAGGAGTGCCAGCCCACACATGGATGCCCCCGCGTAAGGGTGCCCCCCCGCGCAAAGAGTTGCCCCTGCGTAAGGAGAGCTGCCCTGTGCGAAACTGCAGCCAGCTCAGGAGTGGTGCCATACACATGGAGAGCTGATGCAGCAAGATGACGCAACAAAAAGAGACACAGATCCCCAGTGCCACCTGATGAGAATACAAGCAGACACAGCAGAACTCACAGCAAATGGACACAGAGAGGAGACAATGAGGGAGTGGGGGTGGGGTGTAGAAATAAATAAATATTTAAACAACAACAACAACAACAAAAAGTCACTGGCTGACTTGAAAACAAGTCTGTGGACATGGATGACAGGATTACAGAGAACCTGGACTGAAATCTTCCATTCTCACAATGCTGAAATTACAAAAATTTTCAGAGAAACCATAGTTTCTCTATCACTTTAGTATCAATACTCAAAATAATATTAATTTTTCTAGGATTTGCTTTTTAAAATGCTCTCAAGCATAGTAAAATATAGCTTGCAATATATCAAAATAAAATCTCTTTACAGAAGAAACTTGGCAATAAAGCAAATTTTTCTAACACAAATCATATTTGCTTATTACTCTAGATACAGCTGATTTCTTCACTCTTTCCAAATGCCACATTATCACCTTAGTGCACATGTTCCTGTTTAAAATGCCTTCTTCCTTCCCTCCTATTCAAGTTCTGCCCATCTTTACCCAAGCTGAGGCTCCTCTCTTCCATGAACGCTCCCACATGACCTCCCTCTTTTCTGATGTCCTGCAGCACAGCTTTAAACCCTACATTCTGACACTTGATTACACGCCACACTTTACCATCCCTTAGTTGTCTTCCCAACTAGATTGTAAGCACCTTGATGGCCAAACCACAGACTTCTTTTCTATATCTTTTAATTCCTAGTACCACTTTGGGCACATGGAATATGCCCAAACAAAAAACTTGCTTTTAGTCAAAATAAAAATAGCTTTATTTTTCTTATATTATAAAAATGTTACATGCTTCTTATAAAAAAATGCAAACAATATAGAAAAGTGCAAAGAAAAAAGTAAAATGCCAGAACTAAGAGAAAACCATTAATAACATTTTGATAAATTTCTTTTTCAGTATTTTTGGATGCATACAAACATATACAGACATAAAGATAAACAATTTTATATAAATGGTATTAAACTATCATGCTGTTCTACAACTTGCAAGAACAAGTGTCAAATTTCAGCATCTACCTAGAATTTCATCACTTACTTGTTCATCATTGCTTTCTGAATTTAATTTTATTTTAAAAGTAGAGATGTGCTTCGAAGGAATTGTTGGCAATTAGTATAACAAATAAGGTTTTAAATACTAGCACTATATATTTTTCAGACTATCAATTCTTTTGTTATCATACCCACTGTGATTATAACATGGTGAAATTGCTTTATTCATCTATTTAAAAAATTATCCAATACCTAATGCAAGCTAGATCCTGGATAAGTATAGAGAAAGTGAGAAAATTTGGTCACCTGGTAAACATTTTTGTTAGTTAATGGACTACCCATTAATCCTGTATTTTTTTACATATTTTTTCTGAGTTTTCAATTTGGTAAAACATCTTAATAATCCTCTTGCAAGTGACATAGGTGGTGATAAGTACTTTCCTGTATCAGTTTCATCTCACCCGTACAGCCTCTTAGTCCTAATGGATGGTGGTGATGGCAGAGTCTTCTTTGTGTAAGTTGTTCATATAGAATCCATCATTTGGATTTTTGAGAAATGTCCATGTAAGCTCTAAAGGTCCTTTTTGATCCTGTGTATCTACAAAAATGGCTTGGAATCAACTACGTGCCGTCTCATCAATCTCAACACCAGATGAGAATTTCCAGAACTTTCCCCCAAAGAAAAGGGCAGGGATCCTTGGCTGCAACAAACTGGCTTCAAAGAATTCAGTGTCCTGGGAACAGCAGCCAGCTGGGTGTGACTGCCTGCACCCTTGCACTAAAGCCAGAAAACAAAGATGAAGGGTGAGGAAATTAAGGAGATTCTTGAAGTGACTTCCCAGGAGGAATCTCAGACCAGCCATACCCAGTCCCTTTAAGTAAATAATGCAGCAAAACTGCAAATGGATTTAGCTAAGTTGCTGCAAGAACCTCTGCCACGAAGTGGGAAATTTCTTCCTCACTGCTACTACATGCAATTTCCCAAACCCTGCAGGGGAAGTGTGTGCTCTCCCCAAGTCATAGCCTGTTTATCACAAGATGAACAAACAAACAACAAATAGCTCTTGAATTTTCCGTATTTCCTGGCAACAGAGAGAGAGCAGCTGTCATATGATTAAACTGGAGTTCTAGCCTTTTTAATATTGTTTTTAAAGTTTTAAAGTTTAAATATAGTTCTAAGGTTTCTAGAAATCTCACTTCCTGCCCATATCTGACATTAATTGAATTTTGAATTGCTTTTTCCAAGATAGATTGAATTGCTTCTTCCAAGATAGATTCTTCCAAGACTGATTGGAGAAGGACTACAAATAAGCATGGCTCATTCAATCACCCATTATTTATTAATTTAGTAACCCATCATTGATTATTAACCCAATGAACACCTACAGCATGCAAGGCACTGAATAGGGATTCAAAGATAAAGTATTCATACTCTGCCCTCAAGGGAGCCAACAATGATAATTATCATAATTACAAAAGCAGTTGTCACTACAAGTACAGTTACTACATGCCAGGATTACTAAGTGCTTTAGTCTGTAATTTTATTTAGTTTTCACAAAACTTTAGTAGTTGGCATCATACTCTCCATTTTATCAATGAGAAAACTAAAGCTTGAAAAAAGCAAGTGGACTGCAGTCACACAGTAAAAAGGCCACCTGAATCTAGGGCCACTTTGACTCTAAAATTCTTCTTTTTAATGCCTCGCACAAAGGTAAACAGATGCTTGATATTACAAATTTATAAATCCAGAAGGGGAGGTAGGACAGAATGATTAAAACTGATTTATTCTTACCCCTGCCCAATAACTTCGGAAAGAGAGTATGACAGAATAAGTGCCATAAGAAAGTTCATTTTTTAATGGAGGTGGAAGAAGACAAGGAGAGGAAGAGTAAGAATCAAAAAGACTTTTAAAAAAAAGATGTATTACTTGAGCTGGGTCACCCTGAGGATGGGCAAGAATGGGAGAGACAGGCATGCAGGCATGGGAGAAAGCTCACAGAGGGAAAACCAAACACAAAGGAGTGCAAGGAAAAAAGCATAAGAAGTGTTTGGGGAAAGTGAATGTCTGTGTGGTGCGAATATAAGCAATGGGCAAGTGGAGGTTGGAAAGACTGGCGTTAGATCACAAGTAGCCTAAAATGTAAAGTGCAATTCATATTTTATTAGTAGGCAACAAAGAACCACTGACGGTCTAAGCAGGGGAGATGAGCACAGATCTGTACTTGAGAGAGTTACATTTATCAAAGGTCTTGTAGGAGTTCTTAAGCTTCAGTGTGCAAGAGAATGACCAGCAGAGCTTTTAAAATACGATTCCTGGGCCCCTGGCCAAGAAATTCTGAAGAAATTGGTCTGGGGTGGGGCCAGGGTACCAGTATTTTTTAAAAGCTCCCTAAATGATCCTACTATGCTGCCAGGGTTGACACCACTAAGGTAGAGAAGGATTGAACCAAAGAAAACAAAAAGTTACCAATTGCTTCCCCAAACTTAAGAATCACTTGAAATGTTAAGACTCGGTAAAAAAAAAACTGATTCCCAGGCTGTTCCCTGCAGACTGTGTAGGCCTGAGATGGGATCATGGAATCTGTATTTTCTTACCACCTCTCCAAGGTATTTAATTAGGGTGCTAAATTAGGGTCAGGTGGTGGCAGTGGGAAAGACAAGCAGGTTATGCCAAGCAAAATAAGACTGGAAAAGATTAAATTTTCAACACTATTTACACTTGCTTTTATGTACTTCCAGCTTAAAACCCACAAAAACAACCAAATTTAAGTATGGTTTATTAAATTGACATTTTAAGGCTAAGGTGGTTCTATTTTGATTAGTAGTGTATAAACTTTAACTGAGTCATTTACTTTTGTTTCAAACAGAACCATGGGAGCAAGAAATTCTGGAAGTCTAGAGGTATCATTCGACTGATGTTCTGGTAGATCTAATTTAGAGAACGGATTTAATAACGTCCCCTATTAAAATCTCACTTCAGCATTGCTATTAAAAAAAAACCTTGTTGTTTTAAGAACTTCCAAAATCAGATTATGTCCTTCAAAGCATGAAATATGCAATAAAGTGTTATACTTCCCTCAGTAATAAGAATTATGATTTTTAAATGTAAGTAAGGTGGAATAACTTAATTTTTTCCTCCTGAAGACAGGTAAAATAGAACTTAAAAATTAAAGAACTTGTAGCTACCTTTTCTCGTCAGTAAAACAATGCAAGATTACATAAAATCACAGACAATTGCAATACAATCATATACTTTAACTACTTGGATTAAATTTTGGTCTAGAAAACTACATGTTCATAAAATACATTTGGTCACTCATCAATAAAGCATGGTAATGGCCAGAGCACTGGTGTGAGAATCAGAGGACCTAAATTTAGTCTTGGTTCTACCATGAACTGGCTGGAAGACTTTGGATCCCAATTTTATATCCGTACAATGGGGAGGGGTTGAAATAGGTCAGTAGTTTTCAAATGATGTTCCACAAAAGTCTAGAATTTTGCAGATGCACTTGTAAAGGTCTATAAATATATAATTTTATTCTTAGTAAAACGTATCTTTATTTAAAATCAATAAGCAAAGCAGCATGCACATTAAATATGTTGCACAGTAAATGTTAATATATAGAGATAGCAACCTGCGCTACCAGGTTAACTCATTTATGGACTTCTCTAATCTCTCTCTACAGAGTTGAACTTCTAAATGTGTTACTCATTAGGAAACTGTTTATTGTCCCGGTCGTTGTTCTTTTCTTTTTAATTCAGGACTATATTGGCATAAAGGCTGAGTTTACATAAAACCTTTAAATTCAACTGGGTGAGGGGGCAGATGATACCAAGCTCTCCTTTTATTTATTGATGCATTATGTGGTTATGGAAGTAAATACAAGACAGATATATTACTTTATAAAACACTTGATAATTATTAATATGTCTTTATGCATTAACACAATATCAAGGTGGTAAAAATGTAGTCATATTTGTACTGTGACTAGAAAAGCAATGGCGAAAAAATTTAAGGCATGGTAGATCCTATAAAAGACCTGGCTAAAATGTCAGATACTATGTAGACAAGCACTAGCAGTTAAAAATGAGCAAGGATTTTTCAAAACCTTATTGAATAATGTTCTATAAATTGATACAAACTGACAATTTTATCAGGATGAGGTCTTTAAATTGTAGCCCATTGAGAACTATTTGCAGAGATATTGGTAGTGGCACCAGAATTTATTCTTTTATACTAAATTTTGCTGATTAACATAAGGTGGGGTTCCAAAATGATAGTCAATAATAAAACAAAATAAAATATTATTTCTATCTTAAACTAAATACATTAAATACAGGCTTACCAACTTGGAAATCTGATGACATTTTAAATTAATTTAATAGCTCAATTTGATAATGCAAGATACTTAGAACCGTGGATAAAATGTCAGTGGAATGAAAACAAAGTTTGGACTCAACATGCAAAATAAAATTCATTTTTCTGTTCTGAATCTATGAAAAGATGGCCGCTAAGGTATCTCATCTTTATTTTTAAAAAATAACAACATAGAACAACTTATATATTATAAGATATATTAATTTTTCTCCAAACAATAAATATTTTAAAGTAGCTGAGAAAATCATTCATTGATTTCTCCAAAGTGATCACTCATCACTAAGAATGTGAGCAGATGCCAGGTATATTAGCTTTGACACAGAAATTTACTATCACTTCACCCCTTTCCTGAACATTATATCAGTATAACTAAAAAAAAACTAGATTGGAAGTCAGACAAATCTATTACTTACTATTTGCTGCTACTTACCTGTGTGAATCACAATTTTCTTACATGCTTTTATCTTAAGACCAAACACTGAAATAAAATGGATTCTGAAACCAATATAAAATTGTACCTATCATCCATAATTCAAATTTCACATTTTTATGCATTGTAATTGCATCATTTTCAGTATTTGTTTTGTAACTAAATCTAATCAATTAGACCCTATCAAATAAACTTATGCTAATTAAATAATACTTTTATCTCCTTTATGTATATGATTTATGTATTTTATTGAGTTCTGCATAAGATTTCATTTGAAAGAAAATTCCACTGTTGGGGGCAGGGAAGAAGTTTCAAAACCAGACCTATTAATAGTTTCAAGATGAGATGATTTCTAAGGTCTCTTCCAACTAAAATTTTATGAGACACTGTGATAACAGGGAGAAAAGCAAAGAGGATCTAGTTGAGGAATAAAGTCCTGACTACCATATTATGAATTAAGAGTGTAATTCTACCCTTTGAGTGAATATAAATGGACCAAGAAGCTCTAGCAATGGTAGCAAACTCAAATGCTTACAGGGGCCAGGCAGGAAATGTAAGCAGGTGAAGCAGAGCAGCTGGGGCCAGTGGTAAATCTGGGGCCACATGCCGGGTCTAAAGGGAGCAGCTGCACCTCAGCCCTAGCGAACCGTCTCCCTGCAGGAATGTAGGCATGGTGTTGGGTCAACTTTCTGTTCTTCATGTGAAATTGGAATAGAGACTTTTATGTGAAATCTCCCAATTTCAAAATGTTGGCATCTAATTAAAAACAAAAACAAACAAAACAATTAACACTGCAAGGCAAAGAAACATCTGCAGGCACTGCAAAAGCAGCCGGCAGACCACTAGTTTGTGATCCCTTCTATAGAATAAAAGTAGTATTCAACTGAGAAATAACAAACTGAGCTGCAAAGCAACAAAAACATTTTTGGGGGTCTTAGAACTGTAATTTGGAGGGCACAGATTCAGGTAGCAACCTAAATTTTGTCCCAAGTTGGGTCTGTCAAAGGTTTTTAAAAGAAAAAGAAATTAAAGGATAGGGCAAGGATCTTAGGAAAAGGTTTTGTTTTTTAAAAAGAGGGAATGGTTTTGTTAGTTGCTTAGGTTTTGCTTATAAGAGGCAGTTTCAGGGTTTTGGGGGTGGTGCAATGGCCTTTCTGTATGCACAGCTCTTCGACTCTATTTTAAGTTTCTTAGCCTAAATTAACTAATTTTGTTTTATTTTGTTCCTTTCACAATGGGATCCATACTACAAAAGAAGGACAGGAGGTACTACTAGTCAGACCTTCACCAATGTTTAAAGTTTGCATACTGATAATGATCATAATCTAACCCAGGTTTTGGAAGCACCAGTAGGTACTGAATATTATTTCAATTAAGTATTATTTAATATAGCATGGCTTTAATGCTCCTGCTTTTAGTGGGGGCACTTTGAACAGGTAGTTTAGCACCTGGCATATAGTAAGTGGTCAATAAATGGTAGCTGTTATTTAAATTAAGGTTTCTACACAATGTAGAAAAGTTAGTGGAAAGCAGATTTTCAAAACCAACAATACCCTCTAAAAAATAAGATAATAATTTAATCCATTCAAGAATCTACCCTCTGCATCATGACTGCAAAATGGTGAGCCTTCATGTTAAATAAAAAATTAATCACTCATCTATGTTAGGTGCTAAGGATACAGTTATCAGCAAATTAAGTTTCCTGCCCTCACAAAGCTTACAATCTATAAGGGAGATGGACATTGTTCAATTAAATACTTAATATAGTTAGAAACTGTAACAAATGAAATGACTAAAAATGAAAGGATGATTTGAAAAAGAATAATGGAGGGATGAGGAAGGGAGTCAAAGAAAGGACCCCTCTTTAAAGAGCCAACTTTAAAACTTAAGACTTGAAGAATGAAGAAAGGTTAGTCATCTAATGGTGTTATCTTGTATGGAGAAAGTGAGGAGGGTTGAGTGGAAGAGGAGGCGGTGACAAAAGCATTCCGAGAATGCTTGTGTGACATGTGTGACAGCCCCAAATAATGAAAATAGAAAAAGGGGGAAAGTGGGCAAGAATGAAATTACTGACAGCAAAGAGGTCAGAAATTTTTGAGGGGACACTGATTGCCAATTTTCTTCCCTGAGGAAGACATTTTGAAGAAGGAAGTAAAAATGGAAAAGTAAGGAAAAATGAGTAAATGAGAAGAAATAAATAAAACGGGAGATAGGAAACAGGAATTTAGGGTTGAAGAAGTTGTTCATTTCCATTACATCAGGTTTCTGGAAGAAAATGAGAGGTAAATCAGAGGTTGGAGCAGGTGAAGATTATTGGCTGAAGGCAAAAACAGAAGAGATTACATGGAAGGATTTTTGTTTGTTTAAAAAATTAACAAAAGTAACAAATGCTTTTTAATATTTCAAACAAGACAGATGCCCTGCTCCTGGAGTAAACACTGTTAATCCTCACAGAATGGCTTTTGGTGGTAAGCATGAATGCCAATTAGTCAAGCAATTGAGGCAATTACAGAGAAGTCCAACCAAATCCTTTATTTCAGCCTAAATTGTTTGCATTTTCCCCTGAGATCATGATATCTATTATGACATTAGAGATTTCAGGAAAAAGTTACAGGTTTTTTATCATATAACCAGAGAGACCCATTTCAATTGCCTGTTTCCTGGAATATGAACTTCATGAAAGCAGGGATTTTTGTCAGTTCTCTAATTATCAGACTGCAAACTCCTGTGAAGGCAGAAATTTCTGTTTATTCCACTTACTACTTTATCAGCAGCAAATGATACATAAATGTTTGTTGAATGAATGAATATACCTAGACCATGAAGATGAAACCATAGTGAATTCAATTTAAAATATAAAAGGTCAAAGAAATTTAAAAGGGGGGGGTGGAAGAGAGATGAAATTGGCACTATTTAGATTCTGGCATTCATTCTTGACTCTTTTTTCCTCCACACTTCATTAATCAGCAAGTCCTGTCAAACCAACTCTTTTAAGTAGCCTTCATCTCCCTGGTCACTTCCTGGTCTATTGTAATAGTCTCTTAAATGGTCTCTGTCTTTAGTCTTAATCTGCCTTCTGATCTATTTTCCATGGTTTTGCCAGTGTGATATGTGAAAATAACACACAACTGATAAGGTTCCACTGACTTTTGGATAAAGCACACAAAGCCATTTGTAATCTGGGTTTGCATGCATCCAGGCAGTCCAGCAGAGTTGCCAAGAACGTGGATTTTGTGACGCATTACGTTTGAATCTGAGTTGTGCTACTTATAAACCATGTGCAAGTTACTTAACTTCTCTAACTCTCAGCCTCTTCATGTATGAAACAAGATAATAATCATACCAATTCATAAGTTTGTTGTGTGGAGTAAATTAAAACATGGCACATAAGCATTCAGCATTATTTCCTGCAGACATATTTCTTACATGCTAATCACCAATCACAATGAACATTTGACAATTTTCCCCAAAAAACCATGTTGATTCATGTCATACTTAGAAAAATCTTGTTTTATCTTTTTTAGAATGTACTCCTATTTGCTTGGTAGCTTTCTACTACTCTAGGATTTATATCCTACCTGTCTTTGCTCCTTTGTAGCATTCCCTAACTCCTTCAGGAAGAATTGATCATTTCCTCCCTTACACTACTATTAAATCTTATATCTAGATTTTTTCTCATGGACCTTGAGTTCCTTGTGGGCAGGAATTGTCATTTACTCATTTGTATTTCCAGAGCCTCACACAGTGTCTGATGGAGAACCCATTTAAAACACAATACATGCTAGAGTCAGGTTTTATGACTTTTGGCATTGGCTTTCTTTTTAAATTTAATTTAATTTTGGTGACATGAAATATAAACAAAAAATTTTTTTTGCCATTTTAACCATTTTTAAGTGTACAATTCAGTGATGTTAGTTACATCCCCCATGCTGTGCTACCATCACCACCATCCATGACCAAAAATCTTTCATCACCCCAAACAAAAACTCTTTAGAGTAGAAAAGGAATTTGAGAAAATCCAGCACTCAACAAAGTAAAATTCACAATCTCTTGCATCCAATTAAAGATGACCAGACATTCAAAGAAGCAGGAAATTATGACCTACAACCAGGAAAAAAATCAGTCAACAAACACACACACCCAGAAGTGATGACATGATACAATTCCTTTAAAGAACATTGACTTTTGTTCTGATACACAGTTAAGGTACTTACAGATAAGTTCAATCTTTTTTTGCCTTTAAGCTTTGTTAAGGCAGGTCCAGAGCAACCCTTATTTTTAAGTCTAATTTAGACCCTGCAGAGGACTCTAGGCAACGTCCCACGGATTCTGAGGTCTTTCTACTCTGGCATATGGAAGTGTGAACAATACATCCCCAGCCCTGTGAGTACTCCAGGAGATGTTTGACCTAATGTTTTCTGGTGGTTCTTTTTCTAATCCATACATGGCAGATCAGTATTTAGCCAAAGACTTGAGCACACCCCGTGCAGCTCTCTAGAGCTCACGGAACAACTTTTTCCTCTCTGGTGCTCTGTTCTGCAAATTCTAGCCACCTCAGCCTCCCCCAATGCCAGTCTCTGCCTCCTCACCTTAATGAGACTGCTCCTTTGGGATCTCCCGCCCTATCTGTGGCTTGGAAACTGCCTTTCCGGGGGACCACAGTCCCACACTTCTTGTTGCCCAATGTCTGAAACAGTTATTTCAGACACTTTGTCTGATTTTCTATTTGTCTATGGCAGGAGGGCAATTCCAGAGCAGGTACTTAACATGGGTAGAAGAGGAAGTACCTATCATTTTTTAATGAAATTACATATATACGAAAAATATATATATTCACATACATATATACATATGTACACATATACATATATAAATAATTGGTAAAAAATATGAAATCTAAAATTAAATTCCAATTGGAAAAGAACTGTGGATGAAAGCTCTTTTGAGCTTATACTACACAGAAGTGAAGATTTACGTCAAGAGAATTTCAGCCTTTGCTAGACTTAGAAAATTCAGGTTAATCATTTAACATGGAAAGAAATATCAAAGTGAGAAGAATTTTAAAGGTATCACATTTGAATAGATCTTTTTATTTCCAAGAGTCTAAAGTTGCCTAGATAGCAAGAAGTTCACTATAGTCTTCATGAGGTTATCGAAATTCAGACGTAGGAGACTTAGCCTCATTCAGTACTCAATCATGCAGAAATAACATTGCTTCCCTATACCTGATAAAAACTGGGATAAAATGTTTCTTTCCAGAAAAGACCACATCCTTAGTTTTCTACAGATGGCTTCATTTTCAGATATATTATGCTGGAACTCTGTTCTTTTGCTACCTCCTAGAGGAGTCAGTTTTCTCTTGATAATGCTAAAATATGTACTTGATGTTCTAAGGAACTTATCTACAGGAGAACAAAAGTAACAGCCACTGAGTAAGAATCTGGTACTTGGCACTCTAATTGGAAAAATGGGGCTTAATAAATCCTTTCCTTTGGAACTTGCCTCTGAGAGTTTTCATTCATTCTGAATTTAAAGTTGGGGACTGACACATTCTGGGACTGAAAGATGTTCTGAAGTTTCCTGGAAGGGGCTGAAAATATATTAAAACTACCTGACCAAAGATTTTAGCCTTACCTAGACTCGAATGTTATCTTTAGTCTTTAGGAAGGCAGAGGCTATCTAATTAATAAGCATAACAATAAATACCTAGCATAAAATCTAGGACTTTTTATGGTACAGGAGAAAGCAGGAAGAAGTTGGAGCTGCTTCCTCTTAGCAGCTGGAAGAATCACTAGCAGCTGTTATAAGAAAGATAAAGAAATGCACATCTGCTTAGAATCCAAATGCTATATGGATCCCTTGTGATAGTAAATAAATTCTTGAAGAGGCCACACTTCTAAATCAGGAAAAGAATTAGGAATTCCAAAGACTATTTTCTATAGACATCTCCACATGCTATGTCACAGAAAGCAGAGTTTAGCTTGAGCTGAATGCATCATTCTTCAACATAATGAGTATCCAATAAATATTTGTGAACTGATTAAGGGACTGGGAAAGGACAAGTTCTGAAGAAATAGTACAGAATTCACCTATACTCACATCTCCCAGTTTTGTTTATGTAGAGACGATGGAATGGTTTTTCTAAGTTAGTTTGCTTAAAATTGAGTCCATATTGGTTTCTGTGCATATATTCTGTAAAGGAAATGATGCTATTTTCAGTACACTGAGTACTTCTTATACAACAGTGTAATTGAGATAGATGATCTCTAGGGCTACATGTCACAGAAGCAGTGACTCAAGTAGAAATAGTAGGAAAAGCACAGTAGCACATTAGTAACTCTGGAATCTATTTCCAGCTTTGCTCCTAACCTACTACGCAATCCTTCTGCAACTTATACAATTTCATTACTTGTAAATTTAAAAAATAGGCACACTAATACCTACTTTACCTATTTCTTAGGATAGTTGATAAGCTCTAACAAGATTCTGGGTTGAAGGAGTTTTAGTGAAAAATATTCAGTAGTTATATTTGTAGCATGGAATGGAGCAGGATTGGGGATCTTGAAAGCACAATGAAAGCAGGCAATGTACCTGGCACTTGGTAAACCTACCAGAAATATTTGTTGGCTGAATGAGGAAATAGGTTAGGTCTTCCTCTACTTTGTCAGGGTTACTACAGAACTGTCTTAAAGGTATTCATTACCTATTTGGAAAAATATATAATAGGAAGGTAGGAATAAGAACATATCCCTTGGATTAAAAAAAAATTATTTCAGTAACATATACAACCTAAAAATTTCTCCTTTAGTTCCATTCAGATTCAGATATATAATTCAGTGGTGGTTAATTACATTCAAGTTGCTTCCATCTTTTGGCAATTGTGAATAATGCAGCTATGAATTTTGGCATGCAAGTATTTGAGTCTCTGCTTCCAATTCTTTTCAAGTAGGACTGCCAAGTCATGGTAATTCTGTATTTAACTTTCTAAAGAACACCTAAACTGTTTTCCATAGTGGTTGTATCATTTTAAATTTACCAATAATGAATAAGTGTTTCTCTTTCTCCACATCCTTAATAATACTTGTAATTTTCTGTGTGTGTTTTTTTTTAATAGTAGCCATTCCAGTGGGTATGAAGTGGTATCTCATTGTGGTTTTGATTTGCATTTCCCTAGTGGCTAATGATGTGCTTTTTGGCTATTTGTATATCTTCTTCAGAGAAATATCTAGTCAAGTGTTTTGCCCATTTTTTAAATTGCATTGTCGTTTTACGATTATGTTGTAGGATTTCTCTATAAATTCTGAATATTAAACCCTTATCAGGTATGTGGTTTCCAAATATTTTCTCCCAATCTGTAAGTTGTCTTTTTACTTTAATGATGAAGTCCTTTGATGCACAAAAATTTCTAATTTTGATGAAGTCCCATTTATCTATTTTTCTATGTTTTGCCCCTGCTTTTCATGTAATGTCTAAGAAACCATGGTCTAAACAAAGGGTCCTGAAAATGCTTTTCTACATTTTCTTCTAGGAGTTTTATACAGGCCTGATTCTATCCTAGGCAAATGCACTGGCAGGGTTTTCACTGTCTTACTGGGCCCCTCTCTTGTCCTGGGCTTTTGCTTATTAGTTGTCTTGGACTTCCTCTGTTTTTTTTTGTTGTTGTTGTTGTTGCTTTTTAAAGATTTATTTATTTATTTCTCTGCCCTTCCCCCTCCACCCTGGTTGTCTGTTCTCTGTGTCTATTTGCTGCATCTTCTTCTTTGTCTGCTTCTGTTGTTGTCAGCAGCACGGGAATCTGTGTTTCTTTTTGTTGTGTCATCTTGTTTTGTCAGCTCTCCGTGTGTGTGGCACCATTCCTGGGCAGGCTGCACTTTCTTTCGCGCTGGGCGGCTCTCCTTACAGGGCACACTCCTTGCACATGGGGCTCCCCTACGCGGGGGACACTCCTGCATGGCAGGGCACTCCTTGCGTGCATCAGCACTGCGCATGGGCTGTCTCCACACTGGTCAAGGAGGCCCAGGGTTTGAACCACGAACCTCCCATGTGGTAGATGGACACCCTAACCACTGGGCCAAGTCTGCTGCCTCCTCTGTTTTTAAGAGTTTGGTTGTCCCTTGTTTCCCAGGGGATAAACCTCCTTCTCCCAGGTATATGAAGTTTGTCCCAAACTGTCTGCCTCTATAGTTTTCTATACTCCTTTCATTGTCTCACACTGCCTTTACCTGGAGGGCAAATTCTGGGAGGAGGGTCACCCCTGGGAGGTTTTCCCAATTTGGTCTTTCCCAGCCAAAACAGGGCCAGGGACCCATGAACACGGCACAGACTGGCTCCAAAGTGCCCTGCGGAGGGGATCAGGAAGGGCACCTAAAACTTCTCCGATGACTCCCTAAAACTGAGCTTTCCTGATCTGCCCAGCAAATGCAGTCCTTCAGCTAACTTTCCCCGATAGCCCTGAGGAGGTACTGCATCTTTAAATCTCCACTGCCTCCGCCCTGTCCAGGGAGGGTTCAAACAATGGATGCCACCACTTTTGTCTGGGATGGGTTTAAAACAATGGCTGCAATTGTGACCCAAGTATCCGAATTTGCTAATCAATAGTCGTGATCAATGATTGGCTGTGCCCACCCTGTTCTTGAGGAAGTTCTTTAATATCCCTTTCTGTCATCATTCACTAGCCAGGAACTGGACCTGTGGCAGCCTGCTGCAAGAATGGGGGATGGGTACCGGTAGCCACTAACTGGGAGCAATTTACAGTTTTTTTATCATAATTTTAACAGCCTCTTCATTCTGCTCTTCCCTGGATGCTGTACAGTGCTCTTCTGGCCTTCAAAATATTGTTTCAAACAGTTCCTGCCTGTTTAATAATTATTTGATGGAAGGACTAAGTCCTAGCACTCCCTGACTCTGTCATCTTCCTCAGAAGTCTCTGCATATTTTAAAAATACTTTATTTGTGGTTACCACCTAAGTCTATAACCTGCTAGCTTGAAAATATAGCAACTTAACTTCAATAGCATACACATTCTCTGCTCCCATATCCCTGTTTCCCCTCTTCATGCTGTTTTCGTCACATATTAACTTTTTATATTTGCATGTCCCTTTAAAAGGAAATATGATTGTTTTTTATTAAATTCTATTCTAACTCTTACAGGAAATGAGTAGAATTATATACAGAGGATGCAGTACTATTGGGTTTTGCATTTATCCACTTACCTTACTGAAGATCTTCACTTCTTACTGCTTCAAGCCACTCTCTCCTGTCTTTTCCTTTCAATCTGAGGAACTCCCTCTAGCAATTCTTGCAAGGTAGACCTTTTGGTGATGAACTTTCTCAGTTTTTGTCTATCCATGAATGCCTTAAACTCTTCATTTTTAAAGAACAGTTTTGCCAGATAAAGAATTTTTGGCAGACAGTTTTTCTTTTTTGGTAGTCGAGGTATTTTAATGTCTGCCAAAAGCAAGGTCTCTGGAGCCAAATTGCTTGGCTATGAATTTGGCCTCAGCCAAGTTACTTAACTCCTCTGATCCTCAGTTTCATTAGTTATAACATGGGGATTATAGTATCTACCACAGAGAGCTGTTGAGGATTAAATGAGTTATATATATAAAGTGCTCAGAGCAGCACCATGCTGTTGGTGGTGGTAACAGTGGTTGTAGTTAGTATTTTGGCACAAGACAGATACCTTCTCAAAAGTAAGGTATTCCAAGAGCCATGGATAACATGCATTCAAGTAGTATTTAAAGGAAAAAAAGAAAGATATGAGCTTTAAAGAAAGGAAGAAAGGAAGAAAGGCAAGAGAGGAGGGATTTAGGAAGACTTACCGCCATTTTTCCCCACAGTTCGGAAGCATCTCCAGAAGGCCCGTAAGAATGATGCCCTATTGTGGGGAGTGGCTTGGATGAAACTGAATTCCCGAAAGAGAATGTGAGTTCCCTGACATACACTGTTAAAGCTGCAAAAGAAAAAGAAAAAAAAACACATCATTAGATGGATAGGTACAGAAGGCTAGACTCAGAATAAAACATTGAGAACTGAGAGAACCACTGCCAAAAAGGGGAAAAATCTTTTTTTCCCCCAGCGAAACTCTGAACTGTAGGTTAGACCAAGTCTTTCTATGAGGAAGTGTCTACACATAACAAGCTTTTTGAAAATTCTTAGAGTGCAATTCCTTTCCCACCTCCCACATACATGCACTGAGAAAGCTTTAATTGGTCACTGGAGCATCTTATATAGAGGGAAATCATTCAGTCTTTAACTGGATGACATCGGCACTCATCTCTTCTTGGAGAATGCTTCTCTCTCTACCTCATTTGGAATTAGATTTTCTTAAAGATACTGTTTCTTATTCTCCCTGACCTATAGCAGCTGCCATAATAAAGATCTGGCTTATGGGGACATAACTGGGTTGTCTGTTCCAGTTTGAGGGTGGTGTTATATACCTCTCTGAGGGTAACACCAAAGAGAAATCCCATGGGCCAAAGGAGATTAAAGGTTTAATGACAGAAGGTAAATAAGAAGTATTCATAGCAAAAGAGCAAGAATTAGAAAGAGGCCCCTAAGCATGAAGCAGAGCCCCAGAGCCCAAGTGAATCACTGTTTAAGCTGGGCCTTGAAATTGAAATATATATATGTGTGTGTATACACACACACACTTAATTGCCTTTTAGGTTCTTCTGCCAAAGACATAAAGGGTGTAGAACCTGGAATTAAACTGGACATTACACTGATGATGGCTCTTCTGGTCCCAGGTGCTCCAGGAGCTGCCAGCAAGGCTACAGACATGGCCAAGTCCAAGAACCACGCCACACACAACCCGTCTCAAAAATGGCACAGAAATGGCATCAAGAAGCCCTGATCACAAAGATATGAATGTTTTAAGGGGCTAGACCCCAAGTTTTTGAGGAACACGCCCTTTGCCAAGAAGCATAAGAAGGACCTGAAGAAGCTGCAGGCCAACAATGCTAAGGCCATGAGTGCACATGCAGAGGTCATCAAGGCCCTTGTAAAGCCCAAGGAGGTCAAGCCCAAGATCCCAAAGAGCAACAGCTGCAAGCTCAATCAACTTGCTTACATAGCCCACTCTACGCTCAGGAAGTGTGCTCATGTCCGCATCGCCAAGGGTCTCAGACTCTCCTGACCAAAATTCAAACAAGGATCAAACCTAGGCACAGGCTCCAGCTCCCACTCAGGTTACCACGCTGGGTCAGGCTCCCAAAGGTGTCCAGGCCCTCACAAAGGCTCCTGAGTACAACCTTCCATCTGCCATGTGAGAGGATGGAAGGACTGTGCTGTCATCTGCATGGGGCTGGGGTCCTCCTGTGCTATTTGTACAAATAAACTTGAGGCAGGAAAAATAAAAAATGAAGATGGAAGTAATGGAGAGAATGATGGTAGTAATGGAGGGAATGATGGTAACTCCAAATGCCAGTTTTCATTTGTTTACCATTTAAAGGGAAAAAAAATCAGCGTCGATGAATTGAACAGAAAATAATTTCAGGAGACCCCTTCTCCGAGACCAATTTCAAGGGGGATGTGTCTAACCTGTCATTAACATAGAATGTTATCATATAGGATAAAATTAGCTTCTTCCTGTTAATATTAGCAATACTGTATGAAACACAAATCACATACCCTTCTTACCTCATGGAAAATTAGCTTAGAAATCTAGTTCAAAAACAAGTATGAATAAGTATGAGAACATCTGGCAAAGAATAGGTTAGAAGAGGGGTTTTTAAAAAGCAATCAAAGTGTTAAACTAACCATGCAGTATGTGGCAGTGCTGTTGTCTTGAGCAAAGGAAAATGAAAAATAAAGCAAATGACCTGTTACAGGTAAATGAGGTAGGCTACATTTCCAGCAAATGAAGTCTGAAATGATAATATTTCAGCCCAAATTTATGAAGTTATCCAGCAAAGAATTAGTCCCAAATTGTCCTTCATACCCTAAGGGAAAAATGCTGGTGTCTATGTCACGGTCTTGGCTGTAAAGGAACTAATAATAGTGAAATTATATCCTTAGTGTAGCTTTTAAAAAATATCTATTTTTTTAAACTAGGGAATAATTTATGCACTAAAGAATCTGGTTGAATAGCATTGTATGGATTAAAAAAGAATTTACAATATAAGAATTTTACTTTTTAACAGAGTAGGGGCATATCATATTGAAGAAGTTAAAATTTATATTTGTATTTAGACAAGGGCCTTTAGATCATCCATACCAATATAATACACATGTAATTACAAATAAAAACAATTAGATAAAAAAAAGTTTATTAAGGTGACAATTGGTCAATATGGAGATCATAATCACCTAACCTAAAAAGATAATAGATGGTCCTAATATAATTACTGAAAATTCTAAAATGGCTGTAACAAAAAAGTGAAAATTTGTAACACTGCACTAAGTTCAAAGCTTTACTTGTTTCCTTTAACTTGGAATATCTTTTTCCTACCTCCATTTGTTAAAATTCTATCCAGTCTTTCGGGACAAATATCAAATGCCATGTCTTCCGTGAAGTCTTCCTGATCCCTCTTTTCCCCCAATTCCCATCAAAGATCTCACTCATTTTCCTCTAATGGCACTCATAATTTGCTGACTTGTTTTAAAGTTAGTGCATTTATTTCTCCTATTACACTGAAAGTTTCTCTGAGAGTTAGCAATTACATTGTACTTACCTGTGTATACATTATCTAACACATAGTAGATACTTGATAAATGTTTGCAGTAGTTGATTTAGAAAGATAAGAAAAAAATAGATAAGTAACACCAGGTAAAATGGATCAGCATTTATATTTTCAGCTAGCCACACTGGAAATATTGAAAGTCTACCTTTTTTTTTTTTTTAAGAGTTATTTATTTATCCCCCACCCCGTTGTCTGTTCTCTGTGTCTATTTGCTGTATCTTCTTTGCCCGCTTCTGTTGTCAGCGGCACGGGAATCTGTGTTTCTTTTTGTTGTGTCAGCTCTCCGTATGGAGGGCACCATTCCTGGGCAGGCTGCACTTTCTTTCCCACTGGGTGGCTCTCCTAACGGGGTGCACTCCTTGCGCGTGGGGTTCCCCTATGCAGGGGACACCCCTGCGTGGCACGGCACTCCTTGAGCGCATCAGCACTGCGCATGGGCCAGCTCCATACAGGAAAGTCTACCTTTTTAAAGCTTTTTAAAAGTCTGAGACTTTGGTGTGATATTAATATTGTAATATTATAATACCAACTATGTTTTGATTAGTATTTGCCTGGCATAGCTTGTTCTATGCTTTTAATTTTAACATTTCTGGGCCATTTTATTTTAGCTGTGTCTCTTGTGATTAGTATATAGTTGTATTTTGTTTTCTATTCAACCTTATAGTTTCTATCTTTTTATAAGTGAATTATTGATATATTTGAATTAATTTCTGCTATCTTATTTTGTGTTTCCTATTAATTCTTCTTATCTTTTCCCTTTTCCTGCCTTTCATTATATTAGTAAAATTTTAAAAAATTCTTTCCCTACCTCTATTAGTTTGGATGCTATGACAGAATTTCTAATTTTTAAGTATTGCTCTTAAAAATTTTACATTTTTATCTATAATTTTTTTAAGAAAAGATCTAAAACTACTCATTATCTTTATCATGCTCCAAAAAAAGATAAGGACTAAAACATACTTTACATAACTTACGAATATTCTCCCCATCTTCTGATATTATTTTATAGAATTTGACTTCTACCCTTCTAAACATAAAAAATAATTATTACTTTTTCAAGTTAAGTTTACTACCATATTGCACTAAGTTTCACACTCACTACTGTTTCCTTCAATCTGCTCTTTCCCTCTTGGTTCAATTATTTTCACAATCCCTTATCTGAATTCCTTTGGGCCTCTATGTTTTGGAATTGAAAAATTTTTGGATTTTCAAAAGGCAATATGTTGAACAAACCATATGTGATATAACACCCCAAGCAGATCTGGTACAGCACCCCATAACCAACCATATTCAAATTTCTACAGTGAAACATATGAATATTTTCACACCAAAGTGGGATACATAAATAGCCACAGGAGTTATTCTGGGTCAAGTATGCCCCCCAATGAATGTGCTGAAAACTTAAAAACACCAGTTTTTTCAGGTTTTTTGGATTTCTGAATTGCAGATAGGGATTCATTGAAATGTAGTTCTTTCAGCAAAGGCTGTGGGTGGTAAATGCTCTTAGTTTTCAGGTGCCTTGAAAATATATTTATTTTACCCCCTGGAGTGATGGTTTAATCAGGTAGAGAATTCTGAGTTGTCACATATTTTCTCTCAGCACCTTAAAGATACTACACCATTGTCATCTGGAACCTATTATTGCTATCAAGAAGCAAGCTGCTGGGAAGTGGACGTGGCTCAACTGACAGAGTGTCCGCCTACCATATGGGAGGTCCAGGGTTCAAACCCAGGGCCTCCTGGCCTGTGTGATGAGCTGGCCCACACATAAGGAGTGCTGTGCCAAGCAGAGGTGCCCCTGCGTAGGGGAAACCCATACGCAAGGAGTGCGCCCTGCATTGAGCCACCCCCCCATGTCTATTGCCACATGTTGGGGCAAGATGACTGCTGAAGTCTGCCAAGAGTTCAGGCTTCCTGGGTTCCTCTCTTCCCTGGGCTCCATTTCTCTCTGGGCTCAGCTGCTGTGCTCTCTCCACAAAGCCAGCTGTAAACTATCAGGCAAAGGGTTCTGTCTCTCTCCCAGGGACTTCTGCCGTGTCTAATAAGTGGTCTCTATTTCTCTGGTGTTCTTCTCCTGTGTGTTCACTTCCTAGGCTCCAGTTCAAAACTCCCAAATCTGTCCTTTGCCATGTCTTTTATCTGAGTCCCCACCCCTTGACTGACCCAACTGACATGGCCTAATCAAAGCCCTAATAATAATTTAATCAATTAAAGGTTATAACTCAGTCAGACCAGTTTACAGGCATAGTCCAATACCTATTTTTGGAATTCATAAGCAATGTCAAACTGCTACAAGAAGTACACTATACACCCACCTTAAACAGATTTCTCCAAAACCAGTATTCAAACTTGATTGAGCAAACTATTTCATTCTTTAAATTGTTAGGGTCTTTTTCCCTTCACTTACATCACCTAAATGTGAATATTTTATGACATGCTCTCTCTCTTCCCCTTCCTATTCCCCTCTCTCCCTCTTTCTTTTTTTTAAATTGATGTTATTCAAGCATTTTAATTTGATTTGGGAGCCTTTTTGTTACATGACCTTTGGGATGTTTTTTCTGATAGTGTACTTGGAGACAACAATTCCACCTCTCCCTCTTTCTATACCCCTCCCACACACATATACACATATTTTTCTGAACTGTTTTAACAGTAAGTTCAGACATAATAATCTTTACTCCAAATACTGGGTATATTTTCTATACATAAGGAATTATATAACCACAGTATAATGACTGAAATCAGGAAATTAAAATTGATATAATATTACTATCTAATCTATAGTACTTTATTAAGATTTTGCCAGTTGTCCCAATAATGTCCTTTTTTTTAGATTTTTAATTAATTAATTTATTTCTCTCCCCTTACCCCACCCGCTCCCCCCCAAGTTGTCTGCTCTCTGTCCATTCGCTGTGTGTTCTTCTGTGACCGCTTCTATCCTTATCAGCGGAGAATCCAAGTTGTTGCATTCAGTTGGCATCTTCTTAGTCTCCTTTAATTTGAAAATGTTCCTAAATCTGTCTTTGTACTTCATGACACTGACATTTTTGAAGAGTACAAGTTATTTGTAAATTGTACTTCAATTTGGGATTGGTCTGATGTTTCCTCTTGATTAGATTCAGGTTATGCCCTTTGGCAGGATTACCACAGAAGTGATGCTGAGTTGTTCTTGGTCTATCAAATCAGGAAGCACTTGCTGTTGATAAGTCTCATGACTGATGACATTATCTTTAATCACTGGGTTAAAGTAGTATCCCCCAGGTTTCTCCACTATAGTTACTTTACCTTTTGTAAGTAATAAGTATCTTGTGGGGAGATACTTTGAGACTGCATAAATATAATATTACTATTCAAACTTTCACTCACTAATTTTAGTGTCTATTGATAATTCTTGCCAGAATCAATAATTATTATGATGGTTTTGCTAAATGGTGGTGATTTTCCCCCCTAATTACTTCACTCCATCTACCTTTATTAGTTGACTTTCTATAATAAGAGCTTTCCTTTCTCCCTTATTTATATATTTATATGTATTTATTTATATCAGTATGGACTCATGGATTCTTACTTAATTCAATACATTATAATTCTTTCCTATCATTATTTATGTGTTTACTTAATTATTTCTCCCCACCCTCTTGTTGTTTGCACTCGCTGTTTGCTGTGTGATCGCCTTCCTTTTCAGGAAGCATCAGGAACTGAACATGGGGCCGCCCATATGGGAGGGAGGCACCTAATCGCATGAGCCACTCCGCTCCCTGCTTTGTTAGCCACCTCTGCTCCCTGCTTTTTTCTATCTTTCATTATGTTTTTCCTCCTTGTGTCTCTTGTGTCAGCTCGCTGTGCCAGCCCATTATGTCAACTCACTGTCTTACTCGTCTTCTTTATGAGGCACTGGAAACCAAACCCAGGACCTCCCATGTGGCAGGTGAGTTCAATCACTTGAGCCATATCTGCTTCCCTCTTTATTTATTTTGATGCTCAAATTACACTAGATTTGATCATGGAAACCCCTTCACACTGACCTCTAAGTCCTTCTGACATGTCCACATGATTTTTTTATCACTTCCTTACTTTCTGATATAATAAGATATTCCAGGCTCATCTTGTTCTTGCCCTAATCCACTTTGGAACCAGGCATTTCTCCAAGAAGTCCTGATTACCTTTAGTGGGTGGAGAGAATGGCAATTAGAAACCAAGATCTATGTGGGTGCTGGGTGTACTTACTGCTCCAAGTACATCACAGCTTCTAGTCTTTCTCAGAAGACAGGAAACAGATGAAGGTTGATATATACACACATACCACATATGTGTGTGTGTGTATATACATATATACTGACACTCACACATATATTTGTATATATAAGCAGACCCACACACATACACACAAATACACATCTATAGCCATTTCTATATATCTAGTCATTAAAGCCCATAAATTCACACTGATACCTCTAATTCCAATTCAGCACTGCAGTGTATATTCTATCCTTTCTCTTTTCCATATCTGAAAATTTGTTTACTCAGTGAGTAACATGGTTCCTATTATCCATAATATATTGACTTATTTGCAGAATCCTAAAAGGTACAGAAATTCCTAACTCATGCCTCTGTGGGGAAAAAAAGCTACTATTAGAGTTTGGTACTTGTTCAGAGTGTTTTTTGTTTTTGACCCGAGGGCATACGGTCCAAATACTGTGTTTAAAAGTTACTTAACATTAGTTCTCCCCATCCTCCTTCACCATGTTTTTTTAGTCATATGAAATACTTTTTGGTTCATTTGTTTCTATTTGTATTCAACTTTGGCTCCTTTCCCCCATCCTTGTTGATTTTATATTTTTCATTAGTTGAGTATATGAAGCATTACCATAGTTCCAACAGTCTGATCTGTAGAAAACGGTATTTTCATATAAGTGTCACTCCTCAACCGTACTTCTATCTTTTCATTATATTCCCATCAACACTCTGTAGGTAACTCTCCAGATAATGAATCTCTCTGATATCTGATTTATTCTTCCCATGTATTTTTTTCCTCAAATGAGCAGATACAGGTATATATTTTTATTTTTCCTGTTTTCTTACACAAAAGGTAACAATATATTCTTTTGCTCAAGTCTTTGAGATCTAATGATTTCTTTTTAAGGTGTCATGACTAAGAAGTTCAGAAAATCTCTCAATGGATCTTCTGGTCACAGAGAAACAGATATCAAAATTAAAATTTCCTTGAGAATTATATAGTTTATATCTTAAAAGATACAGATTAATTCATTAAAATGAAATGGTCTGAATATAAATGTCTCAAAGATTTTGACAAGAAAATAAGGCCATTAAATTCCATAATTTTCCTACATTATTAGCTTAGTATTTAATTAACTCTTGGGCAGTTTTCTCCAGGGATATATCAAGACAATATAGGAGAAGTTGTGCTAAAAATTAATGATATTATAATCAGTCTGTTGTAAGCATATAAATCCAGTGTGAATTCTTGATAAAATTTCATTTTCTTATCTAGTGACAAAGGCTGTTTAAACAGAAAAAAATCATACAGAATTCTATGAAGTGGAATCTCTTTTCTCCTGAATTAAATATATAAATTTTAAGACTTTTCTTACGATGTTAACTTCACATAAGCATCTTTCTTTTTTAAGATTTATTTCTTTTTCTCCCCGCCCCCCCCCCCCGCCTTGTCTGTCCATTTGCTGTGTGTTCTTCTGTGTCCGCTTGCATTCTTGTTAGCAGCACCAGCAATCTGTGTCTCTTTTTGTTGCGTTATCTTGCTGCATCAGCTCTCCGTATGTGCAGCGCCACTCCTGGGCAGGCTGCGCTTTTCTCACATAGGGCAGCTCTCCATGCGGGGTACACTCCTTTCGCATGCGGCTCCCCTACACAGTGGACACCCCTGCATGGCATGGAACTCCTTGTGTGCATCAGCACTGCACGTGGGCCAGCTGACCACATGGGTCAGGAGCCCTGGATTTGAACCCTGGACCTCCTATATGGTAGGCAGATGCTTACCCTCACATAAGCGTCTTAATTTTGGATATTAAATAGCAAAATGCTGAATTGCTTTAAATTACTTTGGTGAACTGGAGAGTAGCTTAAGGACTTCCAAGGAAAGAATTCAATATAATGTACAAAGTACATCTATAGAAACAGGTATTCATATTCTAAATATAGAAGTAATAAAGATACGATTAAATAGGACCAAATTAAAATATTCCAAGCTTGTTTTCAATGTGCAAAGAGGCAAAAGTTTAATGCCTTCACTGATCTGAGATCACGTCTCCTTCAGGTACTCCTCACTATTACTCAAACTGAAAAGTGCCAAGGCACCTTGACCGACACAGTGGGATTGAATTGTATAAACTCAGGGTCTTCTTAATCCAGCGGTTCTTAACATTTTTTGTTCCATGGACCCCTTTGGCAGTCAGGTGAAAAACGCAGACCCTTTCTCAGAATGCAGTGGCAGATAGTTTTAGAACACTCAACAATGGCATGTCTTTAAATGAAATCTTAGTATTATTCAAAATTATGTTTTACAACTTTCCCATAATTTCAATACCTGATAACCTAACACAGGCTAACATTTGTTTGAAGTCATTTTTCACAAATATTTAAAAATTTGAGTTTTCCCACAGCATCATAAAGCCATCTCCACCATCCTTACCAACTTTTATACATAATTTCAATATACATTTCTGACCTTCTGTTGTTTTTGCTAATGACTTATTACTTGTTGTTTATTTTATGTTAATTTTGGACAATGGAAATGATATTAGACAAAAAGCAAATTCGAGTGATTTTCTTATTGAGTTCAAAATGGATCGTAAAGCAGCGGAGACAATACGCAACATCAACAACACATTTGGCCAGGAACTGTTAACGAACATACAGTGCAGTATAGAGTATGGATTAGAGTGGACTTACTGATATTCTATTCATGAACTATTGTGATTAGTAATCGAAGACAATGTGGCATTGGTGTGGAGAAAGTGGCCATGGTGGCTGCTGGGGGTAGGGAGTGGGAGGAGATGTGATGTGGGGGCATTTTTGGGACTTGGAGTTGTCCTGGGTGGTGCTGCAGGGACAGTTACCTGACATTGTATATCCTCCTATGGCCCACTGGGTGGACTGTGAGAGAGTGTGGGCTATGCCGTGGACCATTGACCATGTAGGTGCAGCGGTGCTCAGAGATGTATGACCAAATGCAATGAATGTCTCATGATGATGAGGAGGTTGTTGTTATGGGGGAGGAGTGCAGTGAGGGGGATGGGGGGTATATGGGAACCTCATATTTTTTTAACGTAACATTAAAAAAATAAAGACAAAAAAAAAAAAAAGTTTTGCAGAGGAGACGAGAGCCCTGAAGATGAGAAGCATAGTGGTCGGCCATCGGCAGTTGACAATGACCAACAGAGAACAATCATCAAAGCTGATCCTCTTACAACTACATGAGAAGTTGCCAATGAACTCAATGTCGACCATTCTACAGTCATTCAGCATTTGAAGCAAATGGAAAGGTGAAAAAGCTTGATAAGTCGTTGCCTCATGAGCTGACTGAAAGTAAAAAAAAAAATTGTTTTGAAGTGTCTTTTCTGAGTCTACACAACAAGGAACCATATCTTGATTGGATTATGATGTGCAACGAAAAGCAGACCAAGAAGACCCAAAGCACTTCCCAAAGCCAAACTTGCACCAACAGTTCAAGTTCTTCCTCAGTGTCTATATCCTTTCTTTTTTTTCTTTTTCAAATTATTAAGTTTGTCCTCACAAAAGTTTTAGATCACAGTAATTCACATATACAATATAGTACTCCCACATATCCAGCATCAAACACTTTGTCCCTTCCCCAGCAATGATCTTTTTACATGTTCATATTATATTTGCTGCAGCTAATGTATAGATCTTGAAACATAGCTTTCAAACATGGTTCCAGTTTACATTATGGCTTATATTTTAGATTACACAATTTTCTAAATTTTTAGTTATCTTTTGTTTTACATTATGGTTTACATTTTAGCCTATAGATTTTTATACATTTTTGGTGTATATCCATCATTGCATGATTTTGTGGAACACTTCCATTGCCCCACAGTTACCCTGATTCCATCTATTCTATTCCTTTCTTCCCCTCCCCTCAGGGCCCACAGTGACAATCTTCATTACTTGAAGGACCATATTCACAGATACTTGCAACAATGTTGAGGGCTTGATATACTCAACTGCCCTAACCCATTGGGAGCCACCAATTCTCTGGAGAGACACAATTCCCTCTGTTTGAGAGCCCGGCCAGCTAACAGGGAGGTGAAGAAGGTCAGCCACCACATCAGGGAGTCAAGAGTGCCTACAACTGCAAGCACAAGAATTGCATCCATCATCCATGTGGAATCTAAGCCCCCTCTCAATATAGAGGTGGAGTGGGCATAACCAACCCAGGATGCACAGGATGGAGGAATAGAGTATGCATTAGAGTGGACTTGCTGATATTCTACTATGGATCTATTATGATTAGTAATGGAAGAAATTGTAGCATTGATGTGGAGAAAGTGACCACAGTAGCTGCTGAGGGTAATGTAAACCATTATCCATGTGGTGCAGCAGTGCTCCAAAATGTATTCTCCAAGTGCAATGAATGTCCCACAATGATGAAAGAGGTTGTTGATGTGGGAGGAGTGGGGTGAGGGGAGTGGGGGGTATATGGGGACCTCTTATATTTTTTTAATGTAACATTAAAAAAAATAGAAAAAAAAAGGACTTCATCAAATCCCAAAGCACAAATTTTTACGCTATAGGAATAAACAAATTTATTTCTCATTGGCAAAAACATGCTTATGGTAATGGTTCCTATTTTGATTAATAAAGATGTGTTTGAGCCTAGTTCTAATTATTAAAATTCACAGTCCAAAACTGCAATTCCTTTTGCACCAACCTACCAGTTCGTTAGCATGAACTGTCTTCCTTTAATATTGGGATTGGCTTCTGCTATTTTGAGATGAGTTTTATTTTGCAAAGAACCCTTAACAGATCTACCAAAGCAAAATCTGAGAACATATCACACCCAACTATTTTGTACAAACTAGCATATGAATCAACCTCTGAAAAATGTAAAAATCAAAGATCCTAAACATCTTGGGAAGAATAATGATTCAAAGTAACCTTTGTTGCCTCTATAAGCAGAAGGGGAAAAAAGGTGTTCTGTATGGGGGAAAAGGAAAAGAAAACCTTTGTGGCATATTTTCCACTAATGGGTTGGCAAAGTTAGCAGCCTGGAGTTCTGTTCTGCAAAAAGTCACCAAACACTAAAGATATATATTCCTGCAGCATGATCTCTTTCTCCTAAACTAACAATTCCTGGATTTGTTCTTCCTTCCATGTGAAAGTCAGATGAAGCCTAAAGCCCTTAAATGTTTTCTTTCCATTGCCTATTTGCTACAGAATTTGGCAATGCTGACTTGATGAGAGAAATCAGTGGGGTATGTCAATTTTGTCTATGTTACAGAACCCCAGAGTAGTTCAGACAACGTACTTGAACCAAAGTTGCCTTGCACCAGTTTCTTTCTTGTGGTAGTGCTACAGAGAAGTTTCTGCATAAAAAAATTTTTTTTTTTTTTAAGATTTATTTATTTATTTAATTCCCCCCCTCCCTTGGTTGTCTGTTCTTGGTGTCTATTTGCTGCGTCTTGTTTCTTTGTCCGCTTCTGTTGTCGTCAGCGGCACGGGAAGTGTGGGCGGCGCCATTCCTGGGCAGGCTGCACTTTCTTTTCACGCTGGGCGGCTTTTCTCACGGGCGCACTCCTTGCGCGTGGGGCTCCCCCACGCGGGGGACACCCTTGCGTGGCACGGCACTCCTTGCGCGCATCAACACTGCGCATGGCCAGCTCCACACGGGTCAAGGAGGCCCGGGGTTTGAACCGCGGACCTCCCATATGGTAGACGGACGCCCTAACCACTGGGCCAAAGTCCGTTTCCCTCTGCATAAAAATTTAATGCAGAATTTCTAATAACTTCTTATTCTTTTCTGGGCTGTCATTATCTATCATTCTTCTGTTCAAACATATGGTGCACCTGTTACAGGAAAAAGTGCACGATATGTCCCTGTATTCAAGGAGAAATTTGACAAAGTGTGGTTTTTGCACATGGTGCATTTGGAATGGGTGTCTGCATGCAGACATCTACCAGGTGAATTGTCAGGTTCATCAGTTGTAGGTTCTCTGTTGGCCAGGAGGAAATAAGTATAATAAACACTATGGAAAATAGAGACCTGCCACATGATAGGTAGGCTCTCACAATCCATTTCATCTTCCCACTGCCACTGTTGGCTAAATTAGAAGCAGAAGTTCCAAGATCAATGGCTTTTTAAAAAATTCCAAATTTAGGAAGAAATCCAGTTTGTGAGAACTGAGCACCATTTTGGTAAATAGGATTTCTAATTGTTGCAACAGTAAAAAACAAAACAAAGCAAATAAGACAAACAAAAAGACCTAAATCAGAGGCCCAATGGTTCAATCTAATGTCTTAAGTATCACTGTTTCATAGCAAGATTTTTTTTCTGCTTGACTGCATAATCCTCAGTACCAAAGCTAGTTTTTAGACCGTGACTTATTTAACTGATGAAGTTCTCCTAAGATAACCTGACAGGCCCTGAGAGTTGTGACTAACCACTGCTGAGTTTTCTTTCTTTGGTCATTTCACCAAGTATCCTTCTGTCACTAAACCCCAAAGAAAAGCTTCTTAAAATACCAGTGCAAAAGGGCATTTGTCCACCCAGGGATGGATTTAAGGGGAAAAGAGAGTGCTTCCAGACAGGGTGATGGCCAAGAAAATTCTCTCCAAGAAGGCTAGGCAAAGGAGCCAGTTCTCTGGTGCTCTTTCTCTAAAATTAAACAGCTCTCCATGGATCTTTGTTTATAATTCAGTTAGATCCCCTGCAAGAGTTAAAAAAAATATTTTAATCTCTGTGGATAGAAAAAAAAATTTCAATCCACAACTAATGTTGTGGGCCCGGCATGCAATGGTAACTTCCTAATCTCATACCAACCTCTTTGGCTCTTGACTCATCTCCAAGTGTTCGTGGAGAAGCGAACCCCTTGGAGCTTTAAGTATGAAAGAGCATTCCTCTTTATAAGGTTGGTTACTCCACGCCAGTATGATCAGGCTAATGCATGTGCCTCACAATGAGGAATCAATGCACAGAACATTGGGAGAAGGTTACTATGGACAAATTCTTTATAACATGGCAGAAATTTAAATTATAAAAACTAGTAGCAATATAGAAAATATTTTCATGTGCTAGATAAACAACAGGAAACAAATTTATGTGTACATTATAATTTTAACTATATTAAAGTAGGTCTGCTGAAGGAAAATGATTATAAATTAGACATTAATTGTATTATAAATTGTATTCAAATTGTCAGCTTGAAATTGATTTCTTCCTGTCTTCCAAATATTCTACACTATAATGTTAATTTTTTTCTAATACAGTTTTTAAAATGGCAGTTACCATAAATCTCTCGTTTGTTTCACTCCAACAATGTCCCTGAGTATTTGCCCCAAGGCCTCTAAGCATGGTTCTTGATAATGGAAGCTTCCAGGAGCTTGCCTCATTTCACTTGAAATCCAAAGTAACAGTGTTTTCATGATTTTTCTAGTGGAAACATCCCCTAGCCTTACAGGAAAGTATCTGGCAGAGTGTGCTCCTCTTGAGAAGGCTACAGGATTTCTGTAACAGCTCACTTTCTGTTACATGTTACATCTCACATTCTTACAGGGTCTCTAAACCTGTCATCTGTTATTTCTTTCTCTTCAGCTCTCTCTCTCTTTCAACCTCCTTATCTATTTTGTCAATTGGCTCACCCAATCTGTACTGTTTTTCTCTGTTACTGAAGCTGACTTAAGTGTTGCAGGCAAGACTCCCTCAGTCATTTTCAGACAGACCGTACAGTTCCTTCCCCACAATGTGATTCATCTCTACTTCCATACCTTAAAAAAGGTTTTGTCTGTTTTATTGCCAGATCACATTTCAAATTCTCATCACTTTCTGGTCAGTTTTCTTCTTTAGCTTTTTCAACTCAATACTAATTTCTCTCCAGGTTTTTTCCACCCATTGCACATCTGTGCTTTGTATCATTTCCCCCCAGACGCATTAGACATTTTTTAAGGTGAATTTAATTCTATTTTCTGCCTGCAAATATAACTTTTAGGTACTTTTATGTTATCCCTTTGTTCTCACAAGGTCTCCCAAATGTTTCCATTAGTATCAACAGCAGATTTCATAAAAAATCCTACGCTTTTTTTATGGGCCCCTAAATGTTACACACACCCCCCTTCCCCAGTATGACTTCATTTGGGAGCTAAAGATATTAAAATTTTTTCAACTCTCTTGATTCAAAGTCCAGCAAGGAACTCTCAAACCATTATCCTTTGTTCGTATTCACTATGATATGAGTTAGGTTGAAAAAAATGTTTCATACAAATGCTTTAGTCATAGGTCAAGTCTTCTCGGACTTGATCATAATTCAAAATAATAAAATAGAATGGGCTTTGGCATGCAGGATTTGTTCTTTTTAAAAAAATTTTTATTTAAAGATTTATTTTTTATTTACCCCCCCACCCCACCCCCATTGTCTGCTCTCTGTGTCCATTTGCTGTATGTTCTTCTGTCTGTTTGCATTCTTGTCAGTGGTACCGGGAATCTGTGTTTCTTTTTCTTGCATCATTTTGTTGCATCACCTCTCCGTGTGTGCAGCGCCACTCCTGGGCAGTCTGCAATTTTTTCGCGCGGGGCACACTCCATGTGCATGGGGCTTACCTATACAGGGGACGCTCCTGCATGGCAGGGCACTAGTTGCACGCATGAGCACTGCGCATGGGCCAGCTCACCACACGGGTCAGGAGGCCCTGGGTTTGAACCCTGAACCTCCCATATGGTAGGTGGACACTCTATCAGTTGAGTCAAATCTGCTTCCCAGGATTTGTTCTTTTGGCCACTCATATCAGACTTGCTGCTACTGATTCCATTCTCCTCTTCAGGGTTATCATCTTTATATTTTTAAATTTTCATGTGGTTATCATCTCATTCCCTACCCAGAGATGGCTCCCTCATCTTTCTGCTTGTTGTTTCCTTTCATTGTCTGCTTGTTGTGTCTGCTCATTTTCTTTAGAAGGCACCAGGAACCGAACCTAGGAACTCCCATGTGGGAGGTGGGTGTATAACTTCTTGAGCCACATCTACTCCCCTGTGGATATCATCTTAAACATGTCTCTTGTTTTACTTCAACTACCATCATTTCCAGATTCAACTTCTTGTTATTTCATTTCTTATCTCCAAAGTTGGTCTCACTTTTAGAAAATGAATGTTGCTTCCTTCAATAGCCATGAATACTTATCTCCCAAAGCTACTGGCAAATCCATGTATATTTTTCAAGTATTCACCTTCACTTTCCCGACTTTAATTAAAAGCTATTTTGTGTTGTTTTACTTTTCCAAGTTCAAATCCATTCTTTCCAACTTTTACATTAGCTAAGAATTCCTAAAATGAGAGCTATGAGTACACATGATTAAAGTTATCATCAATGTTTCAGTAGGCTATGATGGAAAAAGACCATTTCTTCCTTAAACCTTTCAAAAACTCCCCTCAAATTTTCTTATTAACTCATTAGACTTCAATGCCACTTTTCTTTGATCTTTGAATGACACATTGGATTTGTTTTCTTATTTCCACCACATAATTTTACTTTTTAAAAAGATATATGCTTACACGAAACCTTTGTAAATACATGGAATCTAATGTGTTATTTGGTGAAAGACATCAGAGAAAAAGGTCCCACACACTTTCTGAAGATCCTGGGATAGTTCCTCCAGGACATCTTAAGAGAATATAAAATTTAACAAGGGGCTCCCCTCTTCCCTGAACACCTATTTCTTAAATGAAGCCTTGGATTCATTCACACAAAACTTTCTCTGTGACATAAACCTTTTTAGCATTGATATGTTTTAGAACAGGAATGCTCTTTAATTCTCTGTTTGGTAACATTTAACCAATCATCAACCTCCCAAGGACCAAAGGACTTTTGGTAATTGATTGAAAATCACAAAGCAGATGTAGATGATAGAATTATTTATTTATTTATTTGTCTTTATTTTTTTAAATGTTACATTAAAAAAATAGGAGGTCTCCATATATTCCCCAACCTCCTCACCCCAATCCTCCCATAACAACAACCTCCTCCATCATCATGGGACGTTCACTGCACTTGGTGAATACATCTCTGAGCACTGCTGCACCTCATGGTCAATGGTTCACATCATAGCCCACACTCTCCCACAATCCATCCAGTGGGCCATGGGAGGACATACAATGTCAGGTAACTGTCCCTGCAGCACCACCCAGGACAACTCCAAGTCCCGAAAATGCCCCCACATCACATCTCTTCCTCCCACTCCCTACTCCCAGCAGGCACCATGGCCACTTTCTCTACACCAATGCCACATTTTCTTCAATTACTAATCACAATAGTTCATGAATAGAATATCAGTAAGTCCACTCTAATCCATACTCTATTCCTCCATCCTGTGGACCTTATAATGGTTGTGTCCACTCCACATCTATATCAAGAGGGGGCTTAGATTCTACATGGATGCTGAATGCAATTCTCCTGCTTTCAGTTGTAGGCACTCTTGGCTCCCTGGTGTGGTGGTTAACTTTCTTCACTTCCATGTTAGCTGAGTGGGGTAAGTCCAATAAACCAGAGTGTAGGAGTTGCAAGTCTTTTGAGGCTCAGGGCCTGGCTATCACAAGGACAGTCCAGAGATTCAAGTCCCCTGAGTATATACTAAACCCCAGCACCAACCACAGGTCCAGTAAAAGTAACAGGAGAGGCTTGTGAACAAAGATCACATCTGAGTCCAGCTCCATCACACAGGAACACAAACTCCAAAGTAGGGCCAACTGACATGGCACTGAACTCCATCTGCCATGACCATAGAACCTGTGGGTCTCTGTAGCCCTCAGAAGGGGTTGTATCTACTTTATCTGTCTCTGGGACTCTGTTGAGGTGTGCATAAGGGCGACCCCTCTGACAACCTCCCAGCTCTTTTTTGGAAACTCATAGCCATATAATCTCATTTGTCCTTTCCATTTCTCCCTTTTATTCAAGGTCAAAAAGCATTTTTAACTCCTGATATTATATGTAGGCTGAGATATTCTGCTGGTCTGAGTTGACCCTTTTATTCAAGGTCATTTTCTAGTTACATCATCAGCTGGTACTTGGTAGAGTTGACCCTTTTATTCAAGGTCATTTTCTACTTACATCATCAGCTGGTATTTGGTAGTAATCCCTCGGCACCAGGGAGGCTCATCTCTGGGAGTCATGTCCCACGCTGGGGGGAAGGCAATGCATTTACATGCTGAGTTTGGCTTCAAGACTGGCCACATTTGAGCAACACAGAGGCTCTCAGGAGGTAACTCTTAGGCACCCTGCAGCTTTAGGCCTAGTTCTTATTTCAGGCACACAGGCTCACAAGCATAGTCATTAGTATCAAGGGCTCATTGTTGGACCATCCTTCTTTTTTGGTCTTTGCCATTGCACTTGGGGGATTGTTGCTGTTCCATTAGGGAATGTGATAGAGCTCCCCTAGCTAGGAACTCAGCACTCCCTCAGTTGTCATTTTTAACTGTAACCACTATGAAAATATCCAAACATTTTTATGTACCCTGGATATATGCCCTGGAGAACTCCCTGCCAACCATGAGTCCCCTGTCAATAACATCCCGCACCAGTATTCCTCCCCTGCCATTCTGAACATCTCTGTGATTCAAAACTTCATCAAAAATGAAGCCTAATATATTGCCAGGTTCCATTAATAGCAAAATGGAATATAGTGATGAGTTTAAAGGTTAGATATAGAATACATACTACTTTAGAAAAATTAAGGTAAAAACAAATTGGGGTATCAAAAAATTAAAAAATGCAAAAGCTTTGCTTTTGATGTTTTGCCTTCCATCACTGCAATAAGTGTTGCCCTGTATGCAAATTGGCAAGGCAACTTCTTCCATCTTTTTCAGTGTCTACGTCTTTTCTTTTTCTTTGTTTTATTCCCTAATTATTAAGCTTGTCTTCACAAAAGTTTTAGATCACAATAAATCATATATATAATATATGGTACTCCTACATATCCAACATACAACACTTTGTCCCTTCCCCAGCAATGATCTTTTTACATGTTCATACTATATTTACTACAACTGATGTACAGATATTGAGACAATAGCTTTCAAACAAGGTAACACTTGGATTTACATTGTGGTTTATATTTTAGACTACACAATTTTCTAAATTTTTAGTTATCTTAAGTTTTACATTATGATTTACATTTTAGCCTATAGGCCCCTATACATTTTTGGTGTAATTAACATGTCCTATATCCATCCATGCATAATCTTATGGAACACCTCCATTGCCCACAGTTACATTGATTCCATCTATTCTATTCCTTTCTCCCCCTCCCCTCAGGGCCCACAGTGACAATCAATCTTCATTGCTTGAAAGGCCATGTTCAGAGATACTTGCAACAATGAGGGCTTGATATGCTCGACTGCCCTAACGCATTGGGAGCCACCATTTCTCTCGAGAGATACAATTCCCTCTATTTGAGAACATCAGTCCTCCCCAGGATGTGGGTATACCTTCACTCTCATTGTATGGGTCTCCATCCAATGATATAACCCACTATCACAAAATGAGCACACACACACTCCCTAGAAGCCTGTCCTGTGTCAGATTATCCCCTGTAAGCATCTTAAACAGGTAACCTTCCTTATTATATTTTTGAAAAAGTTTTCTCAACATTATACTCTCAACCAAATACCTGAAAATCTCCTGTGTTCATATGTTCCCCTACCCTCCCCCTAATTTCTTGGGCAATATTACCCATCCTCCCATCCCTAGCCCCCCTCAAGCCCGCAAAGCCCCACCCAAAGGTACCCTATGCCCCTATTTTATCCCTTCCTTGTACAAATATTTCCCTCCAGCTTATCATAGATTTCACCCATGTAGGTGTCAGCTCACAATCTTCCTCTACCCCCCAAATTCCTTTAAGTCAATCATCCAGTCTCTAGGTCTCTGAGGCTTGGTTTACTTATTTCATATCATTGAGGTCATGTAGTATTTGTCCTTCAATGCCTGGCTTGCTTCACTCAACATAAGGTTCTCAAGATTCATCCATGTTATCACATGTGTTTGTAGTGTATTTGTTCTTAAAGCTGAGTAGTATTCCATTGTATGTATATACCACATTTTATTTATCCATTCATCTGTTGATGGGCATTTGGGTAGATTCCAACTTTTGGCAATAGTGAATAGTGCTGCTATGAACATTGGTGTGCATATATCGGTTTGTGTCCTTGTTTTCAGTTCTACTGGGTATATACCCAGCAGTGGAATTGCTGGGTCATATGGCAAATGTATAGCTAGTTTTTTGAGAAACCACCACACTGTCCTCCAGAATGGCTGGATCCTTCTGCATTTCCACCAGCAGTGAATGAGTGTTCCCATTCCTCCATATCTTCTCCAGCATTTGTAGTCTTCTGTGTTGCCAATCTTATGGGAATAAGATGGTATCTCATTGTAGTTTTGATTTGCATTTCCCTAATAACTAGATTTGGAGCATTTTTTCATGTGCTTTTTGGCCATTTGTATTTCTTCTTTGGAGAAGTGTCTGTTTAAATCTTTTTTCCATTTTTTTAAATGGGTTGTTTGTCTTTTTTTTTTTTTAAGATTTATTTATTTATTTAATCCCCCCCTCCCTGGTCTGTTCTCTGTGTCTATTTGCTGCGTCTTCTTTGTCCGCTTCTGTTGTTGTCAGCGGCACAGGAATCTGTGTTTCTTTTGGTTGCGTTATCTTGTTGTGTCAGCTCTCCGTGTGTGCGGCACTATTCCTGGGTAGGCTGCACTTTCTTTTGCACTGGGCGGTCTGCTTACGGGGCGCACTCCTTTCTTTCGTGCTGGGTGGCTCTCCTTGGTGGGCACACTCCCTACGCATGGAGCTCCCCTACGCAGGGTACACCCCTGTGTGGCAGGGCACTCCTTGCGTGCATCAGCACTGTGCATGGGCCAGCTGCACATGGGTCAAGAAGGCCCAGGGTTTGAACCGTGGACCTCCCATGTGGTAAATGGATGCCCTAACAACTGGGCCAAGTCCGCCGCCGGGTTGTTTGTCTTTTTCTTTTCTTTTTTTTTTTTTTTAAAGATTTATTTTTATTTATTTAATTCCCCTCCCCTCCCCCGGTTGTCTGTTTTCTGTGTCTTTTTGCTGCGTCTTGTTTCTTTGTCCGCTTCTGTTGTCGTCAGCGGCAAGGGAAGTGTGGGCGGCGCCATTCCTCAGCAGGCTGCTCCCTCCTTCGCGCTGGGTGGCTCTCCTTATGGGTGCACTCCTTGCGTGTGGGGCTCCCCTACGCGGGGGACACCCCTGTGTGGCACGGCACTCCTTGCGCGCATCAGCACTGCGCATGGGCCAGCTCCACACGGGTCAAGGAGGCCCGGGGCTTGAACCGCGGGCCTCCCATGTGGTAGACGGACGCCCTAACCACTGAGCCAAAGTCCGTTTCCCATGTCTTTTTATTTTCAAGATATAGGAGTTCCTTATAGATGCAGGATATGCCTCCTATCAGATATACAGTTACCAAATATTTTCTCCCATTGTGTAGGCTCTTTTCACTTTCTTGACAAACTCCTTTGAGGTGCAGAAGGCTTTAATTTTGAGGAAGTCCCATTTATCTATTTGTTCTTTTGCTGCTCGTGCTTTGGGTGTGAAGTTCATGAAGCCATTTCCTATTACAAGGTCCTGTAGATGGCTCCCTACATTGCTTTCCAAAGTGTTTATGATCTTGGCTCTTATATTTAGGTCTTTGATCCATCTTGAGTTGATTTGTGTATAAGGTGTGAGTTGGTAATCCTCTTTCATTCTTTTACATATGGGTATCCAGTTCTCCAGGCAGATGATAGAATTTAATGAAAATCCATACTAAAACTCATTCACTTTTCCTGACAAATCTTTAAAAATTTACTTTTCCGGGATGTTAAAAAAAAAGAAAAGTAAAAAGACTAAAAGAAGGACACAAACAGTAACTTGAACATAAACCTGTATATTAGAAAGTAAGGTATTAACCTAGTATGTATACTTATACAATTGCTTGATGGAATAGGAAACTGGAAGTTGTCACACACACAAAAAAGACTTTTTAGAATAAGAATGACTACGACCTTGGTACTCAAAGTACAGACCAAGGATAGGAACACTTAGAAGCCTGTTAGAAATCCGAATTTGGGGCCTCATCCCAGAAGTACTCAATCCAAGCCTGCAGTTTAACAAGATTCCCAGGTGATTCAGAGGTTCATTGAACTCTGAGAAATACAAGTTGAGGAAAATCTTACCACTTTCTAGCAGTATGTCGTTGGGTCAGGTACTAAAGCATTTTGTGTCTCAGTTTTTCTTTTGTAATGAGTATAAATGATAACAGAAATGCTTACTATATACAGCAGCCAAACATTAGATGTGGTCATAATGTATGTTGTATAATGCCTGGCACATTCGCGGACTAGTAGCTATTATCGTTATTTTGCCATGAAGAAAAACTGTGAAGGTTGATTTCAAGGACTTTTATAAAAATATTAATCCTATAAAGTGAATATTTCCCAAAAGATATGATTTGTGCCTGGCTTTAGGACATAATTTTTTAAAAAAGAATATCTGTGAGATGATAATTTTGGCAAAACATGAAGAAATGGAATGAATTTCTTCAAAAGACCCACTATAGCATAGAGTAGATGTCAAATTCATTCAGAGTGAGGCAATTTTTTTCTTGCTACAGTAAGGGAAAGCCAGATTAATATTATTTAGAAAATATAAATGGAATGAAAGAGGCTTTTAATGAGATATGTTTTTAAGATATTTGGGGTATGTTTTTCACATGTCTGAAATCCCTGTATGGGACATTACCTTTCAGCTGAAATATCATGAATATACTTGACTTATGAGATAAAGGACCAAATATTTGGCTGAGGGAGCAAGGTGGAAGAAAGAGTGTAATCCTGACAAGGTGGAGAGATAAAAAGGACAGCTACACAGGTGCCCATGAACTGCCAGCACCTGGGCCACAACTCTCAGCAGATGTCATCCAGTTCCTAATCTAATTTCTCTGGCAAGAGACCTTTTCGTGTCCCAGAAAAGGCTTTTGGAGATAGAAAGGATTAAAAAAAATAATACTGTTAAGAAGTAAGGTTGCTGGGCTTGCACTTTACTAACCGGAATCCCTTTATCTTTCTTGAGAGCCCCCCAGATCTCTTTTATTCTAGGTCAGTAATTTAACACTCTCAGCTCTCAATTCAAAGCCTGTAATGACCTTGCTGTGCTGAATTATTATCCCAGGATACAGAAAAAGAGAGAGAGGGAGGGCAAAAACCCTAAAAACAACAGAGCCTTTTGATCAGAGTACTGAACTGCAACTCGCTGTAACTCAAGCTGCCCATTCTTATATGGCAGGAATTAAGGACTCCCCCTGCCAGGCAGGACCCTATTAAAAGACAATAGCTGTTTGAAAAGGATAAGCAAGTTGATATGGATATAATAGGCCACATATGGGGGTCCCTTTCTACTCTGAAATAAAGCTGCTCCTTAGAGTTGCGAGCTGGGAAATCCAGTATTCAGTAAGGGAGGGAGAGGACGTACATAATAGAAGAGAGTGCGTAGCCATGCAGAAATGCTTGAAGGTGCTCCAGGAAAAAGGGAGAAGGACTTTGGGGAGCCTGCAAAGACGAGCAGCAATCACTGATGACAGAGGCTTTTAGAATGACTAGGTGCTCTTCAGTCCCCAAGAGACTGTAGGGTCAGTGATGACAAAGTTTTGGCTGGAACCCATAGAGTGGTTCGTTTCTCTAAAGGGTTAACAATGATGAAAACAAAACAAAGTAGTAAGCTTTTGCCAGGAATGAGGCAGCTAGCAAAAAGCAATCCTCTCTGCCTTGTTTTAGACAATCTAACATGTCAACATGCTCAAAGGCTATGAATACCTACTAGGGCAGGGGTTCTTAACAAGGGGTCCATGAGCTTGAATCGAAATTCAAAAAAAAATTATTCTTGTAGGGACATATTGGTGCGAGTGTGATATATTTATTAAATAAGACACAGTATAGTGTGGACTTAGTAAGGGGGAGTCCATAGTTTTCACCTGACTGGCAAAGGGGTCTGTGGAATAAAAAAGGTTAAGAACACCTGATCTAGGGCCACTAAATATTCTTGTTGTTATATCTAAAGGGGTTAAAAAAAAAAAAAAAAAAGATAAAGGCCTACAAAATAGAGATAGTAGACCCCCAAGAAACTGCCTCTTGCCTTGCAAACTACATCCCTCTTCACACACAGAAAGGTAACTACAGGACACAGGACATTCGTTAATGGGTTTGCTTATCTATCACACAAATACTCTGCCCATTAACGATGATGACGTTTTGTAAGAATTTCCCAACCACTGTTTTAGCTATCTCCAAGATCTTGTTTGGGTATTAAAAACAATGATTTTTAAGAGTGACTCAAAGTATTTAAATGCAAGTGATCCCAAAAATAAATATATTAATCTAGGTGTTTATGGCTAAATTCTGAATTCTCAAATTCCCAAGCAAAACTATCAGATATTTTTCTTCCTTCTAACTACCATTTGCTAATTGCCAAATGAGCAGTTCTCCAGTTCCCATAGGGCACAATTAATAGGCTAGCTTGATGGAATTTACATCTAAAGAAAAAACACAGGATCTCCAACACTTGCTTGTTCCATTGAGGAGTCAACAGGGCATATTAGCAAATTAAAGGGTTGTGCTAATTAAAGAGAGGATCTAGACTCCTAAGGAAAAAAATGAGTGTTTTTTTCTCATATCACTAGGCTTAAGATCCCAAAATAAATACACTCTCTCCATAAAAAGTTATTAGAAATCATTGTTTCCATAAAATATTGCATTTCTAGACTACAGTCCAGTATGTACACTCCGCATCATTTCAACCAGAGTTATCATATTGGGAGGGAAGGATGAGTGATAGAGAGAGAATGTATCAAATTCCATGCACACAAGAAGCAGACTTGGCTCAGTGGATAGGGTGTCCACCTACCACATGGGAGGTCCGCGGTTCAAACCCTGGGCCTCCTTGACCTGTATAGAGCTGGCCCACATGCAGTGCTGATGTGTGCAAGGAGTGCCCTGCCACGCAGGGGTGCCCCCCGCGTAGGGGAGCCCATGCACAAGGAGTGCACCCTGTAAGGAGAGCCGCCCAGTTCAAAAGAAAGTGCCAGCCTGCCCAAGAATGGCGCCGCACACACGGAGAGTTGACACAGCAAGATGACGCAACAAAAAGAAACACAGATTCCTGTGCCGCTGACAACAACAGAAGCGGGCAAAGAAGAACACGCAGCAAATGGACACAGAGAACAGGCAACTGGGGCAGGGGCAGGGGCGGGGGCAGGAGCAGAGGGAGGAAGGGGAGAGAAATAAATACAATAAATCTTAAAAAAACAAAAAAAATTCCATGCTCATCCCCAATCCATGCCTTGGCATATGATGTCCATATTTTCACAGGCTCAAATTGGGACACATAGTCTAAAAAGTTTTACTTAGTGTGTGGGCCACTCCCAGGTGTAAGAAACAGCCTAAAGATACATATTAAAGTTTAATGACTGAATATATTTATTGGATTTTCTTTTTAAAATGTCATATTGCTTACTGATAAATTTTGAAAGATTTCTAGCCCATGTAATCTGAAAAGTAAATTTCATTATCCAGAACAGCACATGTAATATGATGCCATTTATGTAAAACTACATGTCTATGGGTAGATTATGTAAGAAGATAAGATGTTTAGAAAGATGCTCACTAAAATTGTAGTAGTGGGCATCTCAGAGTTTTGACATTTCAGGCAAGTTTTATTTCTTTGGACCAGTCTGATTTTTGCACATATATGATGCACATATATCATTTCTATACTCATACAAAAAAAAACAAGTTATTTTGATTATTTTCGAAGTGTACAATATAAGGTCAACACAGAAAAATCAATCATATTTCTATATACTAGCAATGCACAACTAGAATCCAAAATTTCTTAAAAGTACCATGTATAAGAGCTCTCCCAAAATGAGATAATTAGGTATAAATCTAACAAAACATATATATAATCTATATGCTAAAAACTACAGAATGCTGATGAGAGAAAACAAAGACCCAAATAAATGGATAGACATAATATGTTCATGGATTGGAAGACTAAACATAGTAAAGATGTTGATTGTCTCCAAATTGATCTACAGATTTAATGCAATTACAATAAAAATCCCAGAAGGATTTTAAACAAACTGATATTAAAATTTATATGGGGCTCGGGTTTGAAACAGAAAGCTCCTGAGTCCAGCCGGCCATCAATAAATCATTTTTCCTTCTCAAAAAAAAAAAAAAAAAAAAAATTATATGGAAAATCAAAGGAACTAGAACAGCTAAAAGAATTTTGAAAAAGAAAACTGGAAAAATAACACAAAGTGTAGCAGCAGTGAAGGGATAGGCATACAGACCAATGAAGCAAAGAGTTCAGAAACAGACCCACATATATATGGTCAATTAATTTTCAACAAAAGTAAAAGCAATTAAATGGAGATAAAATAATTTTGTCAACAGGTGAAAAAAAAAAACTTTGCCCTAAAACTCATACTTTATATAAAATTAAATAAAAATGGATTATAGTTTTAAATGTAAGACAAAACTACAAAACTTTCAAAACATATACAGAAGAAAATTTTCAAAATCTAGAATTATACAAAGAATTCTCAGGTATGATAACAAAAGCATGATCCTAAAAAGAAAAAAAAAGATAAACTGGACTTCATCAAAATTAAAAACTTTTGCTCTATACATGAGACTGTGAAGAGAATGAAAAAGTGAGCTACAGACTAGGAGAAAAGGTATGCGAATCACTTATCTGATAAAGGACTTTTTAAAAAATTTCTCTCCCCTTACCTCCCCTCCCCAGTTGTCTGCTCTCTGTGTCCATTCGCTGTGTGGTCTTCTGTAACCGCTTCTATCCTTATCAGTGGCACCAGGAATCTGTGTTTCTTTTTGTTGCCTCATCTTGCTGTGTCAGCTCTCCGTGTGTACGGCGATGTTCTTGGGCAGGCTGCGCTTTCTTTTGCACTGGGCGGCTCTCCTTCCGGGGCACACTCCTTGCTCATGGGGCTCCTCTACACGGGGGACACCCCTGCATGGCAGGGCACTCCTTGTGCGCATCAGCACTGTGTGTGGGCCAGCTCCACACGGGTCAGGAGGCCCAGGGTTTGAACCGCGGACCTCCCATGTGATAGGCGGATGCCCTATCCATTGGGCCAAGTCTGCTTCCCTGATAAAGGACTTTTATTCAGAATACATAAAGAACTCTCAAAATTCAATTGTAAGAAAATAAACAACCAATTTAAATATGGGACATGAATAGACACTTCAGCAAAGAAGATATATGATTTACAAATAAGAAGGTTTTCCAACATCATTAGCCTTATGAGAAATGTATGTTAAAACCACAATGAGGGAAGCGGATGTGGCTCAACTGATAGAGCATCTGACTACCATATGGAGGGTCCAGGGTTCTATACCCAAGGTTTCCTGACTCGTGTGGTAAGTTGGCCCATGCTCAGTGCTGTCGCGCACAAGGAGTGCTGTGCCATGCAGGGGCGCCCCTGTGTAGGGGAGCCCCACATGCTAGGAGAGCACCCCACAAGGAGAGTCACCCCCACGTGAAAAAAGCACAGCCTGCCCAGGAGGGGCACCACACACACAGAGAGCTGATGCAGCAAAATGATACAACAAAAAAGAGACGCAGTTTCCGAGTGCTGCCTAATAATACAAGCAGATGCAGAACACACAGCAAATGGACACAGAGAGCAGACAATGGGGGGGGGGGGCGGGGGAGGGAAGAGAAATAAATAAAAATAAATCTTTAAAAAAAAAACCCACAATGAGATACCTATTAGAATGACACTAAAATAAAAAATACTGATAATACCAAGTGTTGATGAGGTTACGAAGCAAGTGGAACGCTCATGGATTCTTGGTGGGAATGCAAACTGAGGTAGAAGGAGAGTATTGTGTAGAATCTTAAATGTTTGGTAGAACTCACCTTTGAAGCCATCCGGGCCTGGACTTTCTTTGCGAGATTATTTTTAACTACAAATTCAATTTATTTAATGAAGAGTCATTCAGCTTATTTATGTCTTCTTGAGCTAGTTTTAGTAATTTTCTATCTTTCAAGAAATTTGTCCATTTTACAAGTGGTCCAATTTATTGGTATAAAATTGTTCATAATATTTCCTTATTCTTTTTTAACAGCTACAGAATCTGTAATAATGTCATCTCTATCATTCATGATATTTGTAATTTGTGTCTTCTCTCTCTTTTTTTCTGGATAGTCTGACTCACAATTTTTCAATTTATTTATCTTCTCAAAGAACCAGCTATTGGGTTCAGTGGTTATCTCTATTGTTTTTCTATTTTCTTTCTTTGATTTCTATTTTGATCTTTATTATTTCCCTTTTCTTTTCTCTCTTAAATTGGTCTTCTTTTTCTAATTTTTCAAAGTAGAAGCTGAGATCATTAATTGAGATGCTACTTTTCTAATTTCTTGCTATGATTTTTGCTCTAAGAACTGTTTTAGCTGGTTTCACATGTTTTGATATGTTATTTTTCATCTTCATTCAGTTCAAAATTCTTTCTAATTTCCCTTTTGATTTCTTCTTTGGACCACAGATTATTCAGAAGTTCAGTGGTGCCCTGCATCCACTGATTCAGAATCTCCTGATTCACTTACCCATGGTTAACCATGGAAAAAAAAAACAGTGGAAAATTCCAGGGGAAAAAAAAAAAAAGAAAATAGTTCATAAGTTGTTATAGCCTGTATTCACTTGGTGGGCAGCTGGTGAAGTGTTCTCTAAATGCCAGTTGGGTCAGGTTGGTTAATAGCATTGTTTAAATCTTTCATGTCATTACTGATTTTTCTCTTTGTTCCATCAATTATTGGGAGAGGGGTGTTGAAGTCTCAACTGTAATTGTGATTTGTATTTTTCTCCTTGCAGTTATATGACTTTTTGTTCCTGTATTTATCCATTTTCATAAAAATATGCATTTTTTTCCAAATGGAAAATATGTACCAAACCTTGATAATAGGGGATGGAATTTCAAAGGACTGTCAATCTCTATGTTATGTATTTCTATAATGCTTGAATTTCTTGTGACTTTTGCAATCAGAAAAAAAGAGACAATTAAAATTTCTGGAATCCACATTTACTTTTCTCAGTTGTCCCTGCCTTATTGTAGTCTTCAACCTACTGTAATAGCCTCATACTTGGTATCCCTACCTCTATTTTTACCTCTTCAAGGATATAAACAGACCATTCTCTCTAAAAGAAAATTATTTTTAAAAGTTCTTTGTACTGTTATTACAACTTCTCAGTGTGTTTGAGACAGTTTAAAATAAAAAATTTAATAAAACAAAACAAGGGCAAAAAGAAAATGAGGGGTTAAAAATAACAACAATATGTGAAAAGACAGAAAGTAAAGAGATAAGTTGCAATGACTTAGCAGGCCTTAGAAAGCTGATTCCTAAGCTGGGAGTGGGGAATGCCAAGAAGAAACCTAATGTACATAACACAAACTTCCAGTAGAGGGTTGGTGGCAACACATATCTCTAGCACAGGTGAAGTAGAGTGCGGGTGGGGTTAAAACTGGAGAAGTGGATGAAGGACCCCATGATTCACTCCCCAACTTCACACAGACAGATTTTTACCCTTCCTATATTCAAGCAGAATAATAAAATTTACATATAATTCCAGAAACAACAGAAAAGATGTAAGGGAGTAAAAAAAGAAATAATTTAAGAAACATTTTTGGACCTGAAGGACATGAGTTCCCAGATTGGAAGGATACTTAAGTCTAGTATAAAGAATGAATATATATGCACACTGTAGCACTTTGATACTATCTATGAATTCTGAAAAAGAGATATTGATTAGGTTTCTAAACTGATCTGTTCCTCTGGGCATGATACCCTTTGATTTAAATTCAAAGACTTTAGGTTTACTTAATTAAATCAAGATTAGGGCTCTCATTCAACCACGTCATTAGGGCATGCAGGGTTGAGCCTCCGCCTTCTTAGTGGGCTACATAAACAGACGCTCAATCAAGAAAACAGAGGTAGACACATAGAGAGGATACACAGAGGGCAAGAGACAGCTCCATAGACATGGCAAAGTCCCCAGGAGGAGCAAGAGCCATTCACCTGATAGTTTACAGCTGACCTTGTGAAGAGAACAGAGAAGCTGAGCCCAGAAAGAAATGAGCCCTGGAAAGAGATGAACACTATGACAGCCTACAGCTGAGATAGGAAGAAGCTAGACCCCCAGAACTTTAAGAGGAAGGCTGAACCCTTGCAGATATGGCAGCTATCTTGCTTCAACACGTGGCAACAGACATTTGGTGAAAAAGTACCTCTTATGGCACCTTGAGTTGGACTTTTTTAGGGCCTTATGACTGTAAACTTCTACCCCAAATAAATACCCTTTATATAAGCCAACATATTTGTGGTACTTTGCATCAGCACCCTTTTTGGCTAATACACAAGGCAAATTATTACAAAACTTCAGAACAATGGAAATAACGAGAAGATTCTGAAAGCTTCCAGAGGAGAAACGAGAAGTTTCATATAAAGGATTAGGAATCAGAATGGTATCAAACTTCTCAGTGGTCAGACTGAAAGTTAGATGACTATGAAGTATTGCCTTTTAAAAATTAAGAGAAAGTAATTTCCACCCTAAAATTCTATAGCCAAACTAAGCTATCAAATTAAGTGTGAAGGCAGAATGAAGATATTTTCAGATTTTCTAAGCATTCTACCTCCATTTACACCTTTTCTCAGAAAGCTCCCACCAAATATACTCCACCAAAATTAGACAATAGGTCAAGTGTTCTGGTTGTCTTTTTCTGCAAAACAAACCATCCTATAACTTAGCAGTTTAAAACCATTTTATCTTATCTCATGTATTCTATGGATCAGGGCTCAGTAGGACAATTCTGCTTCTTATGGAATTGATTACACTCACTCATGGTTCTCAGCTAGTGGGTAGGCTGTTATGGAGTGTACAAAGACACTTTGCTCACTTATCTAGGGCTTTGGCAGAGATGGCTTGAAGGCTGGGCTCAGTTGAGACTTTTTTCCCCCCGCCCTGCTGTTCTTGTTTTCTGGGTCCATTTGCTGTGTGATCTTCTGTATCTATTTCTCTTTTTGTCTTCTCTTCTTGTCTTTATCCTCTAGGATTCACTGGGATTCAATCCTGGGGACCTCTGATGTGGAGAGAGGTTCCCTGTCAATTGTACGACTTCAGTTCCTAGTCTCTCCTGCACTTACCCTTGACTCTCTCCTTTGTCTCTCTTTTGTTGCACCATCACCTTGCTGCGTGACTCACTTGCATGGGCACTGGCTTACCACATGGGCACTCAGCTTGTTCCGTGGGCACGTGGCTAGCACACAGGCACTGGCTCATCATGCAGGCACTTGAGTGGGCACTTGGTTCACCATGTGGGCCCTTGGCTTGCCACATGGGTACTTGCGTAGGCACTAGGCTCACTGTACAGGCATTCGGCTTGCTAGGTGGGCATGCAGCTCGCCACATGGGCACTTGCCTGGGCATTTGGCTCACCACGAGGGCACTTGGATTACCATGTGGGCACTCAGCTCACCATGCAGGCACTGGCTTGCTGAGCAGGCACACTTTCTCTTCTTTTTCACCAGGAAGCCCCTGGGATCAAACCTGGGTCCTCCCATATGGGAGGTGGAGGCTTTATCACTTGAGCCACATCCACTCAGTCCCTTAACTGAGACTCTTACCAGAGCACCTACACGTGGCCTCACCAACATGGCAGTCCCAGGGTAACCAGTCTTCTTACTTGGCAGGTGGCTTCACCCAGAGCACCTATCCCATGAACACCAGGCAGAAACTGCTGTCCTTTCCTGGACCTGACCTCAAAGTCATGCAATGTCACTTCTGTATTTTATTGATTCCATAAAATCATAAACCCAGATTCAGGGGAAAGGAAAGGGAATTGTATTCCACATTTTTTGGGGTGTGGCAAGATCAATTTGTAGAAGAGTACACAGAATAAGAAATATTGTTGCAGCCATCTTTGGAAAATATAATCTGCCACAGTGGCCCTCTGTGTAGCAGTTTGATATTGTTTATGAATTCCAAAAATAGATATTGGATTATGCTTGTAAACTGGTCTGTTCCTCTGAGAATATTAGATTGTATTAAGAGGTTTTACTTTTGCTTGATTAAATTATGGTTAGGGCTTTGATTGAGCCATTTCAATAGGACATTGAGTCCCTGTCCGCTTGGTGGGTTGGGACTCTCAGGAAAACAATTTGACAGAGGAGAAAGTAGAGTTTTTGAATGCTGGAGCCCTGGGAAGTAAACACACAGGAGAAGAAGAGAGGAGTAGAGATGGCAGAGGCCCTGGGAAGAGAGAAAGTCTAATAGTCTGTAGCTGACATCATGGGGAGAACAGACCAGCTGAGCCCAGAGAGAACAAGCCCTGAAAGAGAGATGAGACTTATCCCAGTCTACAGCTGATATTGGAAGAAGCTGGGACCATGGAAGCTGGGACCATGGGAAGAGGAAGAGGAAGGCTGGACCCTTGCAGATGTTGGCAGCCATCTTGCTCCAACTCTTGGCAACAGATTTTAGTGAGGGAAGTAACTTACACTTTATGGCCTAGTAACTGTAAGCGTCTACCCCAAATAAATACCCTTTATAAAAGCCAATAGATTTCTGTATTTTGCATCAGCACCCTTTTGACTGAATAATACAGGCTGCAACAATTCACATCCCTCCCAAATGCAAAATGCACCCTGCCCCACAACATCCCCAAAGTCTAATTCTTTTACAGCATCAACCCAAACTTCAGGATCTTGTCATATAAATCAGGTATGTCTAGATGAAGTTCTTCAAGGGCAATTTCTTGGATATAGCTCATCAAGTATGGTTCCTCTCCTTCAGAATATATGCAAACTAAAGAGACAAATCACATGCCCCCACATACACAGTATGCACAATGGTGACACAAGGATAGAATAACTGCAATAGATACTTCCATTTAAAAAGTGGGGGAATGGGAGGCATATCTAATCATGGGTCCATTGCAGCTATGAAATTTATCCAGGCCACATCCTTGATTTGAGCCCAGCTCCACTCCCTGGTACAGATTTTCCATAGCTCGTGACTCTATACATTGGGCTCTTGGTTCCACTGTCTGAATCTAGAAAAATAGACTTACTTTGCAGCTGAGTGACTTTCTCAGCCTTCTTCCTGCCCACAGAAGTCTAGGGTCCAAAATCTGCTTCTTATTTTGTATTGTCTCTGTTCCTTTTAGTCTAAGCTTCTTCCACCATTACAATTCTTTAAAAAGAAAAAAACCATGTTTTTTCTATCAATTTTATTGGGGTTTGCACCATTAGACAACAGTTATACCCACAAATCTTTTTGAGGCAGGCCCTTCTCTATCTTGGGCTCCCTATCAGGCTGTTTTGGAACAATACCCTTAGGGTCCTTAAAAGGACTTGTGTACATCCAAAAGAAGTTCATAAAAAATAATTTAAAATTTTTCAGAAAAAAGGTGAGAGGATTCTGGGAGAGACTTTATCAAGAAGGTAAAACTAAGAGGGAAGAAATAGAAACAAATGTTAATGTACTTGCTTCATCAAAATCCTGACAGTTAACAGACGGTACACTAAAAAAAGGTAACCAAAGTTTAAAAAAGAAACTATTTACAAAAGTGTGGACAAGCTTAAGGAAAACCAAAAAGGATGAGTATAGTACCCAGGACTAGCAACAATAGAAATAAGAATTCATAATTACCCTTACTTAGGTCTGAAGAGTTGGAGTGGTGAGAGGGTTTCTTGAATCTGGAGAAAACAGAGACCACACAACATGAGCTGTGACCTTCCGTAGGAGAACAGAGCCAACCCTAATCCACAGGAAACTAGCAGGGATAGAAACAAGGGAATACATACTCCACTTTCACTCTCTTCCTGCCTGCCAATCTCCTGCCAAAACCTCCCGCCAAAACCTCCCGCTGGCTTTAACACAAATGGAAACCATAGGGCAAGGGAGCCTATGGATTAAAGTCCCTTCAGGTCAGTCCCCCCAGAATAGAAAGGGAGAGTAGATCTGGAGGGACAGATGGAAAATAGACAGCACAATAGTAAAGGGAGATTCATTCAATTTGAATAGACCTTGAAGATAAATTGGTGACAAATTCATAGGAAAAAGAAAGTCAATTATTAATCCTAGGGGCAGAAAGTTGTACAACATGACTCAGGTATCAATAGTGCTTATGCTGTTATAAAAGGTAAACACTAAGTACTGGTATAACCAAAATCATAATATAAATATATTGGGAGGTTGGGGGATAAATTAAAGTACGTAAGTATAGTAAGGTGTGTTTAAGGGAATTAGATTTCTGGGGAGCACAGGCACAAAATGGTAGAGTAGGAAGTTTTACAAATTAATCCCTCTTCTAGAAAATTTAAAGAGTTGGAAAAAAAAAAAAGAGACCGGAATTCACTACATGGTAACCTTGGACCATAATGGACACTTAAAACAACTACAGGAGTGTCGTAGGAAGTGAGAAGCTGCCAACAATTCAGCTTTTGTTAAGTGAAAGCATGAACCAGTGACTAATCCTTGTTGCTCAGCCCCATGGCAGCAGCAGTTAAAATGGCTGCAATGGCAATGTGGCCAGGATTCCAGGAGTAGGCTGAGGTCAGGGTTTCTTCTTCGTCTCTCTGGTGTTGTTGGGTTTGGTAGATCCCTGAGGCCCAGCACAGACATTAGCCATGGTTTCTTACAGAAACAGCATCTTCTGGCCTTATACCAGCATCTACAAGGAGATATAGAGCCAGTGCAGTTCTTTGTCTTTTTTCTTTTTGGTTGGTTGGCTTTTTTCTTTCTGTTTTATATTTTGGGTCTGGTGGATCCCTGAGGGACAAGAAAAGATGCTAGTTTAGGTTTCAGCCTCAAAAGCATCAGTTTCTGGCTTCTCAATGGCACAGAACAAGAGATTGGAGAGGCAGTACACATCATTATTTTTTTCTTTTATTTCTTTTGTGTGTGTGTATTTGGTTTTTTTCTTTTCTTCCTGTTCCAGGCCCCTCTTTCCCCCTCCTTCTGGTTTTTTTTTTTTCCTTCTTGTTCTTAGTCTGGAAGAACTAAATTTCAAGAGTGACTACAGGGAAGAGGATTTGGCTCAACAGATAGAGCATCTACCTATCACACGGGAGGTCCAGGGTTCAAACCCAGGGCCTCCTGACCAGTGTGATGAGCTGGCCCACACATAGTGCTGATGCACACAAGGAGTGCTGTGTCACACAGGGGTGTCCCCAGCGTAGGGGAGCCCCACGTGCGAGGAGTGCACCCCGTAAGGAGAGCTGCCCAGCGTGAAAAAAGTACAGCCTGCCCAGGAGAGGAGCCGCATACATGGAGAGCTGACATAGCAAGAAGACGCAACAAGAAAAAAAAGTGACACAGATTCCCAGTGCCACTGACAAGGATACAAGCAGACACAGAAGAACACAGAGCAAATGTTTAACACAGAAAGCAGACAACTGGGGAGGGGGGGAAGGAGAGAGAAATAAATAAATAATAAATCTTTAAAAAAAAAAGTGACTACAACATAATATTTAGAATATCTAATTCTCAGCAAAAAAAAAAAAATTATAAAACATACAAGGAGACAGGAAAACATCAATCAATCACAGGAAAAAAGAATTTGATGGAAAATATTCCAGAGAAAGCAAAGTCTCTAGAATTACTAATCAAAGATCTTAGAACAACTTTCATAAATAGGATCAATGAACTAAAGGAAAACACGGACAAAGAACTAAAGAAAATCAGGAAAATAATATATGAACAAAACGAGAATTTCAATAGTGAGATCAAAATTATAAAAAGAACAAAAAGGAAATGGTGGAACTCAAAAATACCATAACTGAAGTGAAAATTTCAATACAGGGGTTCAAGAGCAGTTTGGAGAAGGAAGAAGAAAGGATCAGCAAACTTGAAGACAAAACAATTGAAGTTGTCCAAATTGAGAAAAAGAAAGAAGAAGGGAGGGAGGGAGGGAAGGAGGAAGGAAGGAAGGGAGAGAGGGAGGGGAATAGGGAGGAACAGAGCCTGAGGAATCTGTAGGAGTAAGCACACCAATATATGCATCATAGGAGTCCCAGAAGGAGGGGAGAGAGATAAAGGGCCAGAAAAAAATATTTGAAGAAATAATGGCAAAAAACTTCCCAAATCTGATGAAAGTTATAAATATGCAAATCCAAGGCTCCGTGAATGCCAAGCTGGAAGAATCCAAACAAAGCTACACTGATACACATTATGATCAAACTGTCCAATGCCTAAGACAAAGACAGAATCTTAACAGTTAAGAGGCAAGTGATGTGTCACAGGTAAGGAATCCTTAATAGGATTAACATCCAATTTCTCAACAGAAATCATGAAGGCCGGAGATGGTGGGAGAACATATTTCAAGTGCTGAAAGAAAAAACTTTTACCCCAGAAATAACATACCACCAAAGTTGTCCTTCAGAAATGAGGAAGAAATTATAAGACATTTCTGGGAAAATAAAAACTGAGGGAGTTCATTACCACTA